>NW_017672124.1:2202-39097 GCF_001879085.1 Nicotiana attenuata | reverse complement strand
GGGGACAAGTTCTGGACATACCCATGTGAGGGGCTATGATGACTACACTAGGCAGAGATGGCCTTGTCTAGATGATCTTCCTAGTTCTCTCCAAATCACCAGGAACTTTTGTGACACTGAGTCTGCTGAAGATGTGCCAGAGGCAAGATTTGTACAGAAGAGTGAGATGAAGCCTGAGCACAAGGTGCTATTTGAATTTGTGAACAAGTGTCTGCTGCCCAGACAGGAGAGGAGGCATACTGCTAACTACATGGACTTGGTTCTTCTGGAATGCCTTGTGAGAGGAAAGCAAATTAACTGGCCTGCCTTCATTGTCAAGCTGCTGGACATGGTTACAAATGGCTCCAAGGCGCATGCTACTCCTTATGGGTTCATACTGACGACTGTGCTGGATAGGTTGAATGTTCCCTTGAAGAAATGGGAGATGGCCTCCAGCAAGGACCATTTTGGTGTCAAAACCCTACAGGCTTGTGACTATTTCCTCAGTGTAGCCCCAGTTGAACCTGGTTCATCTTTGAAGACTCCAGTGAACAGCAAGGTTAGGGCTTTGGTTCAAGAGTGTGGGACAAAGGATGCTGAGATTGCTAGGCTCAAGGCTCGAGTTGCTGAACTTGAAAATGAGAGGAATAGCCTGAAAGATGAGCTAGCAAAAGAAAAGGAAAAGGGTGAAGGGATGCTTCAAACAATGCTCAATCTTCTCCAATCCCAACCATCTAGTTCCTCCAAGCCTTAGGTCCTCCAGCACTGTCCTTGAACCAGTCTAGTAACCCCCCCAGTGACCCAGATTAGGGATTTTTCTTTGCTTGTTTTTTTTTTGCTCATGGTTGGATGTTTTTCTTTCTTTTTATGGACTGGTTGTAGAAGCATTTACTATCAATGACTATCTGCTTTTCTCTTGCTTTGTGATGATTTTGTTCTCAATAGTTGAGTTTTTGTCAAGTTTGATTATTGTTTCACTAAACCATGCTATCACCTGCAGTTGCCCCAGTGGCCATGAGTAACTATTACAATCTGGGATTCACATTATATGAAACTTTTCGATGATGCCAAAAGGGGGAAGAGATATTGTGCTTTACTTTATATTCTGAAAAAGTGATATTTATAACCTGATTAAACCTGGTCCTTAATGATAAGTTAAATTAAAGTGTGAAAATTAAGCTGAGTTCCACAGGGTCTCTGATCAATAAAAGCACAGAGTTTGTCATCATCAAAAAGGGGGAATTTGTTGGCCCACGTTCAGATGAAGTTTTGAAGATTGACAAAATGAACTCAGTCATGAACCAGGTCCATGATGTGAGACACAGTGTTGATATGCTTACACATGTGACATACGTGTGAAGAAGATAAGTCTCAAGGATCAGCAACAATATCTTCTGAGTTGATCGAAAAGGTTGCATACGATAAGGAGTTGAAGTCTCCTTATGTAAAGAGAACTACATCCGGATCAAGGATAAGGATTGGAGTTTGAGTTGTTCTAGGACTCGAATTTGATGAAGGATCAGCAATTCGAGTTTTAATAAAACTCTGATTACTAACTCTATAAATAATAATGATTGTTCTCTTTTACAGGTATGCACAAATACGCAAAAGTTAAGCTAAATTGAGAGCAAAAGAGCAAGGCGATTTTGCAAGCAATTTATGAGAGATTAAGTGTGCACTCCTGCAGCTACTTGAACGAGATAGAAGAACCAATTCCATTGTGTCTTTCTTTATTTCTAGTTCAATTGTAGTAGGTGTTTTTCATATTGTACCTTTCTGCTTTCATAGAAGCAATTGTATTAGGTACTTTGAGTATTCAAGTTAGAGTTAACTTGAAAGTGTCGCAGCAGTTGAGGGTGTGTGCCACATTTGGATTAGAGTTTAATCCTTAGGTTTACAAGAGTTTGTAAATGCTGTTTTGGCTCAGTGATTTTAGTGGAAGTTTGGGAAAATCCTACTGAGTAGTAGGTCGTGGTTTTTTCACCTTTTGAGCCAGGTGTTTTCCACGTAAAAATCTCTGTGTTCTTTACTTTATGCACTCTTAATTCCGCAAACAGTTATAGTAAGAACATCTAGAAGAACCAGGTTCTTCTAGTGCAAAAATTAGGTACCACACAAATCACCCCCCCTCTTGTGTGGTATTAACGTTTAGAACATCAGAGAGGTGGCTTATAGACTTGCATTGCCGCCTAGATTATCAGCCGTGCATCCAGTTTTTCATGTATCCATGCTTCAGAGGTATCACGACGATCCAGCCCACGTGTTAGACTTCAGCACTATCCAGCTGGACAAGGACTTGTCTTACGAGCCGGTAGCTATTTTAGACCGGCAGGTTCGTCAGTTGAGATCCATGAGTTTTCCTTCTGTGCGTGTTCAGTGGAGAAGTCAGCCCCCTGAGGCATCGACCTGGGAGTCCGAGTCTGATATGCGCAGTCGTTATCCTCATCTTTTGCCCGACTCAGGTACTTCTTTCTTTTGTCCGTTCGAGGACGAACGGTTGTTTTAGAGGTCGATAATGTGACGACCCAAGGGGTCATCACTTGTTTCCTTACTCATTCTGTGCTTCTGAGGCCTTGAAAACCTCATTTGGGGTTGCCTCGATTTGCGTGTGCGGTCCAAGCACGTAACCGGAAAGCTTAAATATGAATTCTGTGAGAAAAATGCTAAATTTTGATATATAATTGAATAGATTTGACTTTGGTCAACATTTTGGGTAAACGGATCCGGACCCGTGATTAACGGTCCTGGAGGGTCCGTAGGAAAATATGGGACTTGGGCGTATGCTCGGAAATGAATTCCGAGGTCCCAAGCCCGAGAAATGAATTTTTGTGTGAAATTGTTTTCTGGAAATTATTAAGGAAATTGGAAATGAAATTTAATTAAAAGACTATGGTATCGGGCCCGTATTTTGGTTCCGGCGCCCGGTACAAGTCTTATATATGGTTTAAGCACTTTTTGTAAAGTTTGGTTGAAAACGGACGTCGTTTCACGTGTTTCGGACGTAAAAATGGAAATTTGATGTTTATGAAAATTTGGAATAAATTATGAATTTTGAGGCTTAATTCGATGTATATGATGTTATTTTGGCGATTTGATCGCGCTAGTAAGTCCGTAGGATGTTTTTGAGGTTATGTGCATATTTGGTTTGGAGCCCCGAGGGCTCGGGTGAGTTTTGGATAGGGGTCGGATTGCATTTTTGAACATTGTAAAATCTGGCATTTCAGTTCTGCAATTTTCGCAATTGCGAAGCAGGCCTCGCAAATGCGAGCTCGCAAATGCGAGCCTGGCATCGCAATTGCGAGGAAAGGGATACTGTGCTGTGTTCGCAAATGCGACCAAAAGGTTCGCAAATGCAATGCTGGGCTTTTTGCAAATGCAAAGTCTACAGTCGCAAATGCGAAGACCCCCATACTGGCCAGTGTTCGCAAATGCGAACAAAATCTCGCATTTCCCATAATTTTGTCGGGGTTCGCAATTCCCATATCTGCAGCCCAGCAATTTCTATACTTAGTCGAATTTTAGGCCATTTTTCACCCCACTTTCAAAATACAACTCCTTAGGCGATTTTTCAAGAACAAGTTTCATTCCAAATCATTTGTAAGTCAATTTTTACTCAATTCTTTCATTCATTAACATCATTTAACAGGTCTTCCACTTAAAATCAAGGATTTTCATGGGTGAAATTGGGGGTTTTGGGTAGAACCTAGGTTTTTCAAAAATTGGGGATTTGGACCTCAATTTGAGGTCCGATTTCAAAACAAATTTCATATTTGAGTTCGTGGGGGAATGGGTAACCGGGTTTTGGTTCGAACTTCGGGTTTTGACCACGTGGGCCCTCGGGCGATTTTGGAATTTTAGGGGAAAAACTTGGGAAATTCATTTTTTATGCATTCAAATTGATTCATTTAGTGTTTATTAAAGTAATTGAGTAATTTGTGGCTAGATTCGAGTGGATTGGAGGTGGAATCACGGGGTAAAGCTATAGTTGAGGCTTGAGTTGAGTTCAAAGCATCGAGGTAAGTATTTGGTCTAACCCTAGCTTGAGGTATTAGGAGTTGAGTCATAATTGCTATTTGTTTTGTGTTGGGTACGACGTATGGGCATGGTGACGAGTATCCATGCGTCGCTGTCGAGCATGACCGTGAGTCTTAATTTGATAATTGTGTACCATTGTTTGATCCTATGAAAGTTGTGACTGAATGTTGGTATTAGTTGTGCTAGGAAGAAGTTGAATAGGATTGGTTATAGCTGACTCTCCCTTGTCGGGATGTTTGACTTGTTGTTATTGTTCCCTTGCCGGGAAGAGTATTAATTTGATTGTTCCCTTGTCGAGATTGTATTGTGTATTGTGTTGAAAGTAAATGGGAGCGGGTGGTACGCCTACCACAAGTGATAATGAAATGGGAGCGGGTGGTACGCCTACCACAAGTGCTAATGAGATGGGAGCGGGTGGTACGCCTACCATGAGTGATATTGAAATGGGAGCGGGTGGTACGCCTACCACGAGTGATATTGAAATGGGAGCGGGTGGTACGCCTACCACGAGATATTGATAAACGGGATCGGGTTGCACGCCTGCAACAAGATGAGTTGAATATGAAAGTTGCCTTATCATTTCGTTTAATGCTAGAAGTTAAATTGTAGATGTACGTGCTATTCTACCTGATATTTTATTTCTATCTGTTGCCCCTGAAGCATGCTCCCTTCCCCAGCTTTAACTGTTATTTTCTTGCTACTTCTCTGTTGTACTTGTATATATATCTGCACAGGTATATCTGGAGTCTGGTCCTAGCCTCGTCACTACCTCGCCGGGGTTAGGCCAGACACTTACCAGCACATGGGGTCGGTTGTGCTGATACTACACTCTGTGCTATTTTGCACAGATCCAGGTTTCGGACAGCAGCAGCAGTAGTGTGGGAGTAGGCCTTCAGCCCAGCGAGACCCGAGGTAGCTTTGCAGGCGTCCGCAGGCCCGGCGTCTCCTCTATCCTCTATTTTGTCTGTTATCTTATTGTATTTGGGATAAACAGTTTATGTGCTCTTTCAGACGTTTGTATTTAGTATTCTTAGTAGTTCGTGAGTATTGTGACACCAGTCTTGGGTAGAGGCTTTTGTTGAATCTTCCGCATTTCTATTCAGTTCTCTATAATATTAAGACTTCCGCTTATTATTTAATTTCGTTGCCTTTGTATTATTGCCAATAATTGTTAAAAGGGATTATGTTATTAATGAAAAAGTAATTAAATTTAGCTTGCCTAGCTCTCATTAGTAGGCGCCATGACGACTTCCGAGGGTGGGTAATCCGGGTCGTGACAGGTGACTACAATTCCTTAGTTCGTATTTGATGTCCCAAAAAAATGTAGGATATCCGGGTCCGGGAGCCCGGGACCATGGCGGAAGGCGTGGTTTAGCACATGAAAACATGGGAATCGGACTGAATTCCAGTTTTATGGCTGTAAACCGCCAAAAAATATAATTTGGTCATAGAGGGGTGGTAACTATGGTTCCTAAGGTCATATTTGATGCCCCAAAAGTTCTTAGACGATTAGGATTTAGGGTCCCGAGCCCACGGCGGAAGGCGTGTGCTACAACACATGCAAATATGGGAATCGGGCGTAATTCAAGTTTTATTGCCGTAAAACATTAAAAATTATAATTTGATCATGGCGGGGCTGTGAATATGATTCCTTAGGTCATATTTGATGTCCCAAAAAAAGTTTAGGTGATCCGTATCCGGGATCCTTGGCCCATGGCGGAAGGCGTTGACTATAGCACATGAAAATATTGGAATTGAGTGGAATTAAAGTTTGATGGCCGAAAAATGCCAAAAAATAAAATTTGGTCATGGAGGGGAATTGACTATGGTTCCATAGGTTGTATTTGATGTCCCGGAAAACTTTTAGGCGATCCGGTTTCGGGGAGCACGTCCATGGCGAAAGGCGTGGGCTATAGCACACGAAAAGATGGGAATCTATCGGAATTCCTATTTTATTGCCACAAAACGCCAAAAATGTAATTTGTCCAGAGCGGGGTGGTGACTAGGGTTCCATAGGTCGTAATTAATGTCCTAGAAAATTTTCAGGCGATCCGGGTGGAGGGGCCCAGGCCCACAGCGGAAAGCGTGGGCTATAGCACATGAAAATATAGGAATCAGGCAGAATTCCAGTTATAGGGCTGTAAAACGTAAAAAAATGTAATTTGGTCATAGCGGGGCGGTGACTACAATTCCTTAGGTCGTATTTGATGTCCCAAAAAGAATTTAGGATATCCAGGTCCGGGAGCCCGGGACCACGGCGAAAGGCATGGTATAGCACACGAAAACATGGGAATCGGCCGGAATTCAAGTTTTATGGCCGTTAAATGCCAAAAAATGTAATCTGGTCATGACATGGCGCTGAATACGCTTCCTTATGTTGTATTTGATGTCTTAAAATTTTTTTAGGTGATCCCGGTGCGGGAACCTAGGCCCAAGGCGAAAAGCGTGGGCTTTAGCACACGAAAATATGGGAATCAAGCGGAATTCCAGTTTTATGGCCGTAAAACGCCAAAAAATAAAATTTTGTCATAGCTGGGCGGTGACTTTGATTCCTTAGGTCATATTCAATGTCTCGGAAAAAATTTAGGCGATCCGGGGATAGGCTCCCGGGCACATGGCAGAAGGCGTGGGCTATAGCACACACAAAATATGGGAATCAGGCGTAATTCCATTTTTATGGCCGTAAAACACCACAAAATGTAATTTGGTCATGGCAGGGTGGTGACTATGGTTCCTTATGTCGTATTTGATGTCTCAAAAAAATTTTAGGCGATCCGGGTCTGGTGGCCCAGGCCCACGACGGAAGGCATGGGCTATACCACGTGTAAATATAGGAATCAGGCGGAATTCAAATTTTATAGTCATAAAAATGCCAATAAATGTAATTTGGTCATGGTGGGGCGGTGACTATGGTTTCTTATACCGTATTTGATGTCCCAGAAATTTTTTTAGGCGATCCCGATCCGGGGGCCCGAGACCACCGCGGAACGCTTGGCTATAGCACAAGAAGATATGGGAATTGGGCGAAATTCTAGTTTAATGGCCTTAAAATGCCAAAAAATGAAATTTAGACATGGAGGGGTAGTGACTATGGTTCTTTAGGTTGTATTTGATGTTTTGGAAAATTTTTAGGCGATCCGGGTCCGGGGGCCCGAACCCACGGCGGAAGGCGTGGGCTATAGCACACGAAAATATGGAAATCCGGCGAAATTCAAGTTTTATGGCCGTAAAACGCCAAAAATTATAATCTGTTCTTGGCGGGGAGATAACTATGGCTCCTAAGGTCGTATTTGACATCCTGAAAATTTTTTAGGCGATCGAGGTCTAGGGGCCTGTCGCACGGCGGAAGGCATAAGCAATGGGCTATAGCACACGAAAATATGGGAATCGGGCGAAATTCTTGTTTTATGGCCGTAAAACGCCAAAAATGTAATTTAGTCATGGAGGGGCAGTGACTATGGTTCCTTAGGTAGTATTTGATGTCCTGAATAATTTTTAGGAGATCCGGGTTCGGGGGCCCGAACGCACGGCGGAAGGCGTGGGCTATAACACACGAAAATATGGAACTTCGGCGGAATTCATGTTTTTTGGTCATAAAACGCCAACAATTATAATTTGTTCATGGCCGGGAAGTAACTATTGCTCCTAAGGCCGTATTTGGTATCCAGGAAAATATTTAGTCAATCGAGGTCCAGGAGCATGGCCCACGACGGAAGGTGAGAGCTATGGGCGATAGCACACAAAATTATGGGAATCGGGCGGAATTACAGTTATATGGTCGTAAAATGCCAAAAAATATAATTCGGTCATGGAGGGCCGGTGACTATGATTCCTTTGGTCGTATTGGATGCCCTGGAAAATTTTTTGGCGATTCAGGTTCTGAGGCCCAAGCCCACATCGAAAGGTGTGGGCTATAGCACATGAAAATATAGGAATCGGGGCGAAATTCCAGTTCTATGGCCGTAAAATACAAAAAATGTAATTTGGTCATGGCAGGGCGGTGACTATGGTTCCTTAGGTCGTATTTGATGTTACAAAATATTTTTAGGTGATCCGGGTCCGGGGGCCCGGGACCACGGCGTAAGGCGTGATCTATGGGCTGTAGCAAACGAAAATATGTGAATCGCGCAGAATTCCAGTTTTATGGCCGTAAAATGCCAAAAAATGTAATTTGGTCATGGCGGGGCAGTGACTATGGTTCCTTAGGTCATATTTGATGTCCCAAAAAAAATTTGGGCGATCCGGGTCGGGGATCCCCGGCCCACGACAGAAGGCATTGGCTATAGCACATGAAAATATGGGAATCAGGCGAAATTCCAGTTTGATGGCCGAAAAATGCCAAAAAATAAAATTTGGTCATAGAGGGCGGTGATTATGGTTCCTTAGGTCGTATTTGATGTCCCAAAAAACATTTAGGCGATCCGGGTCCGGGGAACGCGTCTATGGCGGAAGGCGTGGGCTATAGCACCCGCAAAGATGGGAATCTAGCGGAATTCCTATTTTATTGCCATAAAATGCCAAAAATACAATTTGGTCATGGCGGGGCAGTGACTATGGTTCCTTAGGTCGTAATTGATCTCCTGGAAAAATTTCAGGCCATCCGGGTCCGAGGGCCCAGGCCCGCAGCAGAAGGCGTGGGCTATAGCACACGAAAATATGGCAATCGGGCGGAATTCCAGTTATATGGACGTAAAATGCAAAAAATATAATTTGGTCATGGTGGGACAGTGACTATGGTGCCTTAGGTCGTATTTAATATCCTGGAAATTTTTTTGGCGATCCGAGTTCGGGGGCCCAGGGCCACGGCGGCAGGCGTGGGCTATAGCACACGAAAATATGGGAATCTGGCGAAATTCCAACTTTATGGCTGTAAAATGCAAAAAATGTAATTTGGTCAAGGCGGGGCGGTGACTATGGTTCCTTAGGTCGTATTTGATGTCCCAAAAAAATTTTAGGCGATCCGGGTCCGGGGGCCCTGGACCACGGCGGAAGGCGTGGTATAGCACATGAAAATATGGGAATTGGGCGGAATTCTAGTTTTATGGCCGTAAACTGCCAAAAATGTAATTTGGAAATAGCAGGGTGCTAAGTATGGTTCCTTAAATTGTATTTGATTCCCCAAAATTTTATTAGGTGATCCCGATGCGGGGGTCCGAGCCCATGGTGGAAGGCGTGGGCTATAGCACATGAAAATATGGGAAGCGGGCGGAATTCAAGTTGTATGGTTGTAAAATGCCAAAAAAATAAAATTTGGTCATGGCGGGGTGGTGACCTTGGTTCCTTAGGTAGTATTCGATGTCCTGAAAAAAATTTAGCGATACGGGTCTGGGAGCCGGGCCCATGGCAGAAGACGTGGGCTATAGCACACGAAAATATGGGAATCGGGCGTAATTCCAGTTTTATGGCCGTAAAACACCACAAAATGTAATTTGGTCATGGCAGGGTGGTGACTATGTTTCCTTAGGACGTATTTTATGTCCCGGAAAATTTTTAGGTGATCTGGGTCCAGTAGCCCAGGCCCACGGCGGAAGGCATGGGCTATAGCACACGGAAATACGGGAATCACGCGAAATTCTAGTTTTTTGGCCGTAAACCACCAAAAATGTTATCTGGCCATGGAGGGGCGGTGACTATGGTTCCTTAGGTCATATTTGATGTTCTGGAAAAAATTTAGGCGATCCGAGTCTGGGAGGCCGGTCCCACGGCGAAAGGCGTGGGCTATATTGCACACAAAAATATGGGAATCGGCAAAATTCTAGTTTTATGGCCGTAAAACGCCAAAAATGTAATTTGTTCATAACGGGGTGGTGACTGTAGTTCATTAGGTCGTATGTGATGTCCCGAAAAATTTTTAGGCGATCCGGGTCTGGGGTCTTGGGCCCACGGCGGAAGGCGTGAGCCATAGCACATGAAAATATGGGAATCGGGCGGAATTGCAGTTTATGGCTGTAAAACACCAAAACATGTAATTTTTTCATGGAGGGGTGAATATGGTTACTTAGGTCGTATTTGATGTCCGAAAAATTTTTAGGCGATCCGGGTGAGCGGCCTAGGCCCATGGCGGAAGGCGTGGGCTATAGCATACGAAAATATGGGAATTGGGCGTAATTCCAGTTTTATGGCCATAAAATGCCAAAAAATATAATTAGGTCATGGAGGGGCGGTGACTTTGGTTCCTTAGATCCTATTTGATGTCCCAGAGAATTTTTAGACGATCCGGGTCTGGAGGCCCGGGCCCATGGCGAATGGCGTGGGCTATAGCACATGAAAATATGGGAATTTGCTTAAATTCCTATTTTATGGCCGTATAATGCCAAAAAATATAATTTGGTCATGGAGGGGTAGTGGCTATGGTTCCTTAGGTCGTATTTGATTTCCCGGTAAAATTTTAGGCGATTCGGGTTTGGTGGTCCGGTCCCACGGCAGAAGGCGTAGGCTATAGCATACGAAAATTTGGGAATCGGGTGGAATTCCTGTTTTATGGTCGTAAACCGCCAAAAAATTTAATTTGGTTATGGTAGGGTGGTTACTATGGTTTCTTATGTCGTATTCGATGTCCCAAAAAAGGTTTAGACAATTCGGGTCCAGTGGCCCGATCCCTCAGCGGAAGGCGAGGGCTATAGCTCCCGAAAATATAAAAATCGGGCGGAATTCCAATTTGATGGTCGTAAAACACCAAAAAATGTAATTTAGTCATATAGGGGTGGTGACTATGGTTCCTTAGGTCATATGTGATGTTCCGGAAAAATCTTAGGTGATCCGGGTCTGGGGGCCCTGGCCTATGGCGGAAGACGTGGGATATAGCACATGAAAATATGGGAATCTGGCAAAATTCCTGTTTTATGGCAGTAAAATGCCAAAGAATGTAATTTGGTCATAGCGTGGCAGTGACTATGGTTCCTTAGGTCGTATGTGATGTCCAGAAAATATTTAGGCGATTCGGGTCTGGGGGCCCAGGCCCATGGCGGAAGGCGTGGGATATAGAACACGAAAATGGGAATTTGGCGGAATTCCTGTATTATGGCCGTAAAACACCAAAAATATAATTTGTTCATGGTGGGGCGGTGATTATGGTTCCTTATCTCATATTTGATTTCCCGAAAAAAAATTAGGCAATCCGGGTCCGGTATCCCTATCCCACGGTTGAAGGCGTTGGCTATGGCACACGAAAATATGGGAATCAAATGCAATTCCAGTTTTATGGTCGTAAACCACAAAACAATGTAATTTGGTCATGGATGGGCGGTGACTATGGTTCCTTATATCGTATTTGATATCCCGAAAATTTTTAGGCGATCCGGGTTCAGGGGCATGGGCCCACGGCGGAAGGCGTGGGCTATATAACTCACGAAAATATGGGAATCGGACGGAATTCCAGTCTTATGGCCGTAAAACTCCAAAAAATATAATTTGGTCATGGTGGGGTGGTGACTACAGTTCCTTAGGTCGTATTTGATGTCCCAAAAACTTTCAGGTGATCCCAGTTCGGGGGCCTAGGCCCACGGCGGAAGGCGTGGGCTACAACACATGAAAATGTGGGAATCAGGCGTAATTATAGTTTTATGACCGTAAAATGCCAAAATATGTAATTTGGTCAGGGAAGGGTGGTGAGTATGGTTCCTTAGTTCGTATTTGATGTCCCGAAAAAATTTTAGGCGATCTGGGTCTGGTGGCCCGGGCCCACGGTGGAGGGCGTGGGCTATATAGCACATAAAAATATAGGAATCGGGCGGAATTCCAGTTTTATGGCCGTAAACCGCCAAAAATGTAATTTGGTCATAGAGAGGCGGTGACTGTGGTTCCTTAGGTCGTATTTGATGCCTCAAAATTTTTTAGACAGTACGGATTTGGGGTCCCGGGCCCACGGCAGAAGGTGTCGGCTATAACACACGAAAATATGGGAATCGGGTGGAATTCAAGTTTTATGGCCGTAAAACGCCAAAAATAAAATTTGGACATGGAGGGGCAGTGACTTTGGTTCCTTAGGTCATATTTTATGTCCCAAAAAAATTGTAGACGATCCGGGTTTAGGGGTCCAGGACCGGGCCCACGACGGAAGGCGTGAGCTATAGTACACGAAAATATGAGAATCTAGCGAAATTCCCTTTTTATGGTCGTAAACCACCAAATACTTTATTTGGTCATTGTGGGGTGGTGACTATGGTTTATTAGGTCGTATGTGATGTCCCAAAAAAAATGTACGCGATCCCGGTACAGGGGCCTGGGCCCAAGGTGGAAGGCGTTGGCTATTGCACACGAAAATATGGGAATCGGGCGTAATTCTTATTTTTTGGCCGTAAAGACTAAAAAATGTAATTTGGTCAGGGAGTTACGGCGACTATGGTTCCTTAGAGCATATTTGATGTGCCAAAAAAAGTTTAAACGATCTGGGTCCGGGAGCTCGGGCTTACAGCGGAGGCGTGAGATATAGCACACGAAAATATGGGAATCAGGCGGAGTTCTAGTTTGATGGCCATATACGCCAAGAACTAAAATTTGGTCTTGGCGGGGTGGTGACTATGGTTACCCCAGCTCGGGGCCCCGGGCCTACGGCTGAAGGCGTGGGCTGTAGCACACGAAAAAAGAGGAATCAAGCGGAATTCCAATTTTATGGCAGGAATATGCCAAAAAACATATTTGGTCATGGCGGAATGGTGACTATGATTCCTTAGGTCATATTCGATGTCCCGAAAATGTTTTAGGCAATCCGGGCCGGAGGGCCCGAGCTCACGCCGTAAGGCGTGGGCAATAGCATACGAAAATATGGGAATGAGGCGTAATTCTAGTTTTAAGGCCGTAAAACGCCAAGAAATGTAATTTGATCATGGAGGGGCGGTTAATATGGTTCCTTAGGTCATACTTGATGTCCCAAAATATTTTCAAATGATCCGGGTCTGGGGTCTTGGGCCCACGGAGGAAGGCGTGTGCTATAGCACACGAAAATATGGGAAATGGGCGGAATTCCAGTTTTGTGGCCATAAAATACCAAAAAATAAATTTGGTCATGGCGGGGTGGTGACTTTGGTTCCTTAGGTAGTATTTGATGTCCCAAAAAATTTTTAGTGATCCGTGTCTGGCGGCCCGGGCCCATAGCGGAAGGCGTGGCCATAACACACAAACATATGGGAATCTGGCGGAATTCCTATTTTATGGCCGTAAAACGCCAAAAAATAAAATTTGGTCATGGAGGGGCGGTGATATTGGTTCCTTGGGTCGTATTTGATATCCAGAAAATTTTTTAGGTGATCCGGGTCTGGTCCCACGGCGGAAGGCGTGGGCTATATAGCACACGAAATTATGGGAATCGGGCGAAATTCCAGTTTTATGGCCTTAAAATACCAAAAAATGAAATTTAGTCATGGTGCGGTGGTGACTACGGTTCCTTAGGTCCCATTTTATGTCCTAGAAAAATTATTGGCGATCTGGGTCCAGGATCCCGGGACCCATGGAGGATGACGTGGGCTATAACACACGAAAATATGGGAATCTGGCGGAATTCCTATTTTATGGCCGTCAAATGCCAATAAATAAAATTTGGTCATGGCGGGGCGGTGAATTTGGTTCCGTAGGTCGTATTTGATGTCCTGGAAAACTTTTAGATGATCCGGGTCCGGGGACCATTGTGGAAGGCGTGGGCTATAACACATGAAAATATGGGAATCTGGCGGAATTCCTGTTTTCTGGCCGTAAAACGGCAAAAATGCAATTTGGTCATAGAAGGGCGGTGACTATTGTTCCTTAGGTTATATTTGATGTTCCAGAAATTTTTAGGCGATCCGGGAACTGTGGCCCGGGCCCACGGCTGAAGGCGCTGACTACACGGAAATATGGGAATCAGATGATATTTCAGTTTTATGGCCGTAAACTACCAAAATATGTAATTTGGTCATGGGGGGTTGGTGAGTATGGTTTCTTAGGTCATATTTTATGTCCCGAAAATTTTTTAGGCGATCCGGGTCCAGGGTCCTGGGCCGACGGCGGAAGGCGTGGGCAACAACACACGAAAATAGGGGAATCTGGCGAAATTCCAATTTTATGGCCGTAAAACACCAAAAAATGTAATTTGGTCATGCCTCTGCGGTGACTATGGTTCCTTAGGTGGTATGTGATTTCCAGAAATTTTTTTAGGCGATCCCGGTTCGGGGGCCCGGGCCCAAGTCGGAACGCATGGGCTATAGCGCACGAAAATATAGGAATCGGGCGTAATTTCAGTTTTATGGCTGTAAAACACCAAAAAATGTAATTTGGTCATGTAGGGGAGGTGACTATGGTTCCTTAGATCGTATTTGATGTCCCGAAAAAAGTTAAGACGATCCGGATCCGGGACCTATAGCACACGAAAATATAGGAATCAGGCGGAATTCTAGTTTGATGGCCATAAACGCCAAAAAATATAATTTGGTCATGGAGGGGCAGTGACGACGGTTCCTTTTTGTATTTTATTTCCCGAAAAATTTTTAAGCGATCTCGGTCTGGGGACCCGGGCCCACGGCTGAAAGCGTGGGCTGTAACACACGAAAAAAGAGGAATCGGGTAGAATACCTATTTATGGCAGGAATATGCCAAAAAACATAATTTGGTCATGGTGGGGTGGTGACTATGGTTCCTTAGGTCATATCTAATGTCGCAACAATATTTTAGGCGATCTAAGTCCAAGGGATGGGCCTACGGCGTATGGCGTGGGCTATAGCATACAAAAATACGGGAATCGGGCGTAATTCCAATTTTAGGGCTGTAAAACGCCAAAAAAAGTAATTTGGTCATGGAGGGGCGGAGACTATGGTTCCTTAGGTCGTGTTTGATGTCCCGAAATATTTTTAGACGATCTGGGTCTAGGTTCCTAGGGTCCCTGAGGAAGGCGTGGGCTATAGCACACGACAATATGGGAATCGGGCGGAAATCTAGTTTTATGACTGTAAAACGCCAGAAATTAAAATTTGGTCATGACCAGGGGGGGTGACTTTCGTTCCTTAGGTCGTATTTGATGTCCCGAAAAAAATTTAGGCGTTCTGGGTCTGGGATCCGGGGCCCGTGGCGGAAGGCCTGGGCTATAGCACACTAAAATATTGAAATCTGGCGAAATTCCTATTTTATGGCCGTAAAATGCCAAAAAAATGTAATTTGGTCATTGTGGGGCGGTGACTATAGTTCCGTAGGTCGTATTTGATTTACCGGTAAAATTTTGGGCGATACGGGTCCGGTAATTCGGGCCCACGGCGGAAGGCGTAAGCTATAACACACGAAAATATGAGAATCGGGTGGAATTCCAATTTTTTGGTCATAAACCACCACAAAATGTAATTTGGTCATGGTGGGTGGTGAATATGGTTCCTTATGTCGTCTTTAATGTCCCAAAATTTTTTTAAGCAATCCGGGTATGGGGGAACGGGCCCACGGCGGAAGGCGAGGGCTATATAGCTCACGAAAATATGGAATTGGGCGGAATTCCAATTTTATGGCCGTAAAACACAAAAATATATAATTGGATCATGGAGGGGCAATTACTATGGTTCCTTAGGAAATATTTTCTGTCCCGAAAATAATTTAGGCAATCCGGTTCCAGGGGCCCAGGCCCACAGCGGAAGGCGTGGTCTATAGTATATGAAATTATGGGAATCAGGCGTAGTTCACGTTTTATGGCCATAAAGCGCCAAAAATGTAATTTGGTCATGGAGGGGCAGTGAATACGGTTCCTTAGGTCGTATTTGATGTCCCAAAAAAGTTTTAGACGATCCGAGTCCGGGGACCCGAGCCCACGGCTGAAGGCGTGGTATATAGCACACGAAAATAAGGAATCAGGTGGATTTCAAGTTTTGTGGTCGTAAACACCAAAAAAAATGTAATTTGGTCATGGTGGGACAATTACTATGGTTCCTTATGTCGTATTTGATTTCCTAAAAAAAAATGTTAGGCAATCCGGGATGGGTGGTTCGTGCCCACGGCTGAAGGCGTAGGGTATAGCACACGAAAATATGGAAATCGGGTGGAATTCTAGTTTCATGGTCCTAAACCACCAAAAAGTGTAAGTTGGTCATGGTGGGGTGTTGAATATGGTTCCTTATGTCGTATTTGATGCCCCAAAAAATTTTTAGGCGATCCGGGTTCGGGGTCCCGGGCTCGCGGTGGAAAGCGAGGGATATATAGCTCACGAAAATATGGGAATCGGGCGGAATTCCAGTTTTATGGCCGTAAAATACCAAAAAATGTAATTTGATCATGGCGGGGTGGTGACTATGGTTCCTTAGGTCGTATTTGATGTCCTTGAAAAATGTTAGGCAGTCCGGATCCATGGGCCCGGGACCAGTGATAAGTTAGGATTTTAACGTGTTTTATACCCACACTTGCCTACGCTTTTGTCATAAAATTGCTACAAAATGGTCTCAAAACGCTCACAAGTTGCACTTGATTGCAGGTTTGATCGACAAAGCGCCGAAAGTCAAATATCGGCTCAGAAAGGAGTGAAACCTGCTCAAGTGTCAAAGACCAAGGAAGTTGAGGAAAAGAGGCCCTAGTGCGGACCGAGCAACTGTGAACGCGGCCGCACTAGGAGGTTCAGAGAATGGCAAAATCCAAGGGGAGGCTATGCGGCCGCGGTCATTTCTACGCGGTCCACGATCAGGCTCCGCGGCCGCATTACACTTTTACGCGGTCCGCGGAGCAGAGATTCAGAGGGCCTAGTTTTGACCCTTTCCAAGCAATGCGGCCTGCACTCAATTCTGTGCGGCCGCGCCAATTTCCACCGCGGCCGCGCTACATTTTTTCGCGGTCCGCGATCCTCAACTTCATAGAAGCAGAAGCAAAGAGTTCAAGAGCCAGTGCGGCCGCGGTCATGTTTGCGCGGTCCGCACTGACCCCGCTGGGGTATTTTTGTCCAATTTTTCCAGCCCAGTATAAATAGAACCTTTTTCTGTTTTTAGAGGAAGTTTTGTTTTTCTGAAGCTGCTGAGCTCGTGAGAACGCCTAGTTTAGCCATTTTTGGCACTTTTAATCTTTAATATTGTATTTCCTTCTTAGCAATTAATTAATATGTTTACTTCTTCATCTATTTCTTTAATTTTTGCATCTAGCATGAGTAGCTAAACTCACTAGCTAGGGTTGTGGCTCAACCCTAGTGTGGGTAATTGATGGGTGTTGCCATCTAAGGTTAGGTTGATATTGGGTGTTTGCTATTTGGGTTAATTTTAGATTTTAATTAAGGATTGGTGGTTGCAAACACTGATTCTAGCTTGGTGGGTTTAACTCTTCTTGAGAAAGAGAGTCTATAACCCCAAAATTGACCCAACAAGGAATTGGGATGGACCCATGAGAAATGGTAGTCCCAATTAACGGGTTAAACCTCGAGAGAGTAATCACCCTACTTGAACCCTAGTTGCTTGGTCTAATTGGCCTACCCAATTGGTCTCGAGAGAGTCGATTGGGCAAAATCACTATCTCTACCGAGAGGTGTGAGAGTGGGTACAATTGTGCAACGGTTACAGCATAAGCCCCAAACATGTCAATCTACCCTTAGTAGCATCTACCCGTTAATTAGCCACCTAGGCAATGCCACGACCCTAGTGCTTTTCTCTATATTAATTACAACTTAGCAATATTCCCGTAGCAAAATTTAGCTTCAATCATTAGTCTTATAATAGCAGATATAAAAATCAAAATCAAAGATGTTTGAAGTGATATTAGAAGAACAATTGCAATTCTATACTAAACAGGCAATACAACTCCATTACTAGCTCCCTGTGGAAATTCGATCCCGAACCACTATTCGGGTAAAAGCTATTGCGACCCGCTCTTCCTACCTCAGTGTAGTGTTGAGTCGGCAGCGATCAACTTTTTGGCGCCGTTGCCGGGGAGCTTACGGTGTTGACTATCTGTTTAGCTCGTTTTGTGTTTTGCTTCTCTTTCCTTCGTGTACTAATTTTGTTTGTGTCGATCATTCAGGTACTATGGCTCTCAATGCAAACGACCCTCTTGGCAACGTGAATGCGGGGAAGGAGGTAGATGATCTTGAGCCCGAAGAGGTTCAAGCACCTCAAGTTCCACGTAGAGGCCGTCAGGCCAATGCAAATGACAACAATCCTATTCCAGACCCACCTTCGCCACCGCCAAGAGCAGTCCCAAGAGTTCTCCCAAATCAAGGGTACGCGAGTGCCATTGTTCCTCCCTGAATCCGGGCGGGGAACTTTCAAATCACAAATGTTATGTTGACCTTGCTCGAGCAAAGAGGGTATTTTACGGGCGCCTCCGATCAAAATGCATACAAGCACTTGAAGGGGTTCGTAGATACATGCTGGGGTAGCAAACAAACAAACGTGCCAGAGGATGCGTTGAGATTGAGGCTTTTCCCGTTTTCTCTTTGGGGTAAACGTTGGACTGGTTAGAAAGGCTTCCAAATCATTCTATCCACACATGGGATGAATTGGCGGACAAATTTATTGCCAAGTTCTTTTCTCCAAGTCATATGGCGGCTCTTCGGGATGAGATTCTAGCTTTCAAACAAATGCCAACGGAACCTTTGCACGAAATTTGGGAAAGATATAGAACAATGGTGAAGGAGTACCCTAATAACGACATGACCGAGGCGATGATACAACAAACCTTTTATCGGGGCATCAACACCACGAATCAGTGCATTGTGAACCAATTGGCCGGAGGGAACTTTATGAAACTTTCTTACCAAGAGGCATGTGATGTACTTGATGAAATGGCCGACACGTCTTCGGCATGGCAAAGCCGAGCGAATGTTCCCCAAGGTGACTACACGGTCATCCATTTGCACAAGGAATTGAACGATCATGGACAAGCTATTGCCGAGCTTACCACAACTATGAATCAATTGGCGAAGGCGCAATTACAACAAGTCCAAAACCCGCGCAAAGTCAATGCAATGGAGAGTGTCTCTATGTTGAAAAGGAGGCAAAGAGGGCAACAACAACCTCAAGGTAATGGTGAGTAATTTGACAACAACAATGATGGTGGTGGTTATTCGAATGAGTGCTATGATGATCAAAGTGAGGAATGCCAATATGTCAATAACTACCAAGGAAATAGAGGAAATCAAGGGAATCAACAATGGCGTCCCCAAAGCAATTGGGGAAATCAACAAGGCGGCGGTAATTGGAATAACAATAACCAACAACAAGGCGGTAACAATTGGAACAACAACAACCAGAACAACAATTAGGGTAATCAAGGTAACAATCAAGGCAATTGGAACGGGAACAATAATAATTGGAGCAACAACAATAACAATCAAGGAGGGTGGAATAATGGTGGTAGGGGCAAGGCTTTCAAAGGCCCCCCATGTTCCAACAACCAAACAATCCACCCCCCTTTCAATCTCAAGGGTCTAGTTCTTCCGGAAGTGATATGGGACGGATAGAAATGATGTTCGAGCAGATGATGAAAAAGAACCAAGACTCAGATGCACAATTGGCTTCACACAACACATCTATCCGGAACCTAGAAGTGCAAATAGGGCAAATTTCTCAAGCGTTGAATACCCGACCTAAGGGTGCACTACCAAGTGATACGGTAGTGAACCCAAAAGGAGGTAATAATCATGTGATGGAAGTCACAACGAAAAGCGGAAGAGGCGGTGATGTGCAAGCCTCAAATACAAATCAAGTGGTGAATGATGATATTGAGCTTCAAGAAGATGTGGATCCTTTGATTGTTGAAGATGTGGTTGAGACAAATGTGAACAAGGAAGTGAGGATAGATATTGATGAGGCCGAGGTGGAAACTCAAGAAGCCGTGAACCCGTCTAGGGAGCACATAATTGATATTCCGGAGCCGGTGGTGCCAAAATCCAAGGCACCCTTGCCTAGACCACCTCCACCTTATCCTTAGCGGTTAGCAAAGCAAAAGAATGACAATCGGTCCAAGAAATTCACAGACATGATGAAAAGCCTTACAATCAACGTGCCTTTGGTGGAGGCACTTGAACAAATGCCAGGCTATGCAAAGTTCATGAAGGATTTGGTCACAAAGAAGCGTTTCATGGATTGTGAAACAATAAAATTGACGCACCAAGTTAGTGCGATAGTGTATTCTATGGCCCCGAAACTTGAAGACCTATGAGCTTTTACTATTCCTTGCACTATCGGGAGTGCGGAGTTTGCTAAGGCCCTTTGTGACTTGGGGCTAGCATTAATTTGATGCCGTATTCAGTCTTCAAGACTTGGGGAATTGGGAAACCTAGGCCAACCTCGATGAGACTTCAAATGGCGGACCGGTCGATGAAGCGGCCTTTGGGTATAATTGACAATGTGCTTGTCAGGGTGGACAAATTCATATTGCCAGCCGACTTTGTAATATTGGATTGTGAAGTGGATTTTGAAGTGCCTATTATTCTTGGGAGACCTTTCCTAGCTACGGGGAAGGCTTTGGTTGATGTTGAAGCAGGTGAATTGACATTCCGAGTGGGAGATGAGAAGGTGGTATTTCATGTTTGAAAATCAATGAGGCAACCCAATAGTACGGAAGTGTGTTCACTTGTTGACATTGTCACCTCTGTGATAGTGGATGACACAAGTTCCATGATGAATGTTGAAGATCCTCTTGAGGTCGTACTTCTTGGCATGGATGTAGAAGATGATGCTAGCAGAGTGGAGTGCGTGAATGCATTGCATGGTATGGGTTCATATTCATATGAGCCTAGGAAGTTATCTTCGGATCTTGAGAACCGCAAAACTCCACCAACTAAGCCATCCATTGAGGAGCCATCGGTGTTGGAGTTGAAGCCACTTCCTCCACACCTCAGGTATGAATTTTTTGGGCTCTAATTCAACTCTTCCAGTTATTCTTTCTTCTTGCCTTACTAACTTGCAGGTGGAGGCCACTTTGGAGGTGCTTCAAAGGCGAAAAAGGGCAATAGGATGGACTCTGGCGGACATTAGGGGAATAAGCCCCGCATTTTGCATGCATAAGATCATCTTGGAGGAGGATGCAAGGACGTCCCTTGAACATCAAATAAGACTCAATGAGGCGATGCAAGAAGTGGTAAAGAAAGAGGTTATCAAGTGGCTTGACGCCGGTGTGGTTTTTCCAATCTCTGACAGTTCGTGGACTTCTCCGGTCCAATGTGTGACAAAGAAAGGAGGGATGACGGTGGTGCCCAATGACAACAATGAGCTTATTCCCACTCGAACCATTACCGGGTGAAGAGTTTGCATGGACTACCGGAAACTCAACAAGGTGACCCGCAAGGATCATTTTCCCTTGCCATTCCTCGACCAAATGCTCGATCGTCTCGCGGGGAGAGCATTCTATTTTTTCTTGGATGGGTACTCGGGCTACAATCAAATTTTAATTGTCCCGGAGGACCAAGAGAAGACTACTTTTACATGCCCCTATGGAACATTTGCTTTTTCCCGGATGCCATTCGGATTGTGCAATGCTCCGGCGACCTTCCAACGTTGCATGATGGCTATTTTCACCGATATGGTGGAGGACATATTGCAGGTCTTTATGGACGACTTTAGTGTGGTTGGTGACTCTTTTGATGCATGCTTGGTGAATTCGGATAAAGTTCTTGGCTCGTTGTGAAGAAACTAACCTAGTTCTCAATTGGGAAAAATGCCATTTTATGGTTGAAGAAGGTATAGTGTTGGGCCACAAGATTTCAAAACATGGGATTGAGGTTGATAAGGCATAAATTGAGGTGATTTCGAGGCTCCCTCCCCCTACTTCTGTCAAAGGGGTGAGGAGTTTTCTTGGACACGCCGGGTTCTACCGGCGGTTTATCAAAGACTTCTCGAAGGTTGTGAATCCATTGTGCAAGCTACTAGAGAATGATGCCAAGCTTGTTTTTGACGAAAAGTGTATGGAGACCTTTGAACTCTTAAAACATAAATTGACCACTACCCCTATCATAACCGCACCTAATTGGAGTTTGCCCTTTGAACTAATGTGTGATGCTAGTGATGTTGCAGTGGCGGCGGTGTTGGGTCAACGGTTTAACAAAATGTTCCATCCCGTGTATTATGCAAGTAAGACTATGAATGAAGCTCAACGGAATTACACGGTGACGGAGAAGGAATTATTGGCCATTGTATTTGCCATGGAGAAATTTCGGCCCTATCTTATGGGGGCCAAGGTGATTGTGCACACGGACCATGCCGCCCTTAGATATTTGATGACCAAAAAGGATTCCAAAGCAAGATTGATGAGGTGGGTGTTACTCCTTCGAGAATTTGACTTAGAAATAGTGGACCGGAAGGGAAGTGAGAACCATGTAGCGGACCATTTGTCCCGGTTAGAGGAAGAAGGGAGGCCATGTAACGGTCTTGAGATAAATGATGCATTCCCCGACGAGCAACTTCTTGCCGTGTCAATGTGTGAATTGCCATGGTTCGCGGACATCGCCAACTTCATTGTGACCGGAATTGTCCCGTGTGAGCTCTCTTCCAACCAAAAGAAGAAACTCAAACGGGATAGTTTGGATTTTTATTGGGATGATCCGTACTTGTTCAAAATTTGCACGGATGGTGTGATTAGAAGATGTGTCCCGGAAGGTGAACAATTGAGCATATTGGAGGCTTGTCACTCCTCCCCCTATGGTGGCCATCATGGAGGGGTGAGGACGGCTTCAAAGATCTTGAGTTGCGGTTTCTATTGGCCGACTTTGTTTAAAGATGCTAGTGACTTGGTAAAGAGATGTGATGCATGCCAAAGGGCCGGCGGAATTTCAAAAAGGGATGAGATGCCTCTCAATACGATTCTCGAGGTGGATATTTTTGATGTTTGGGGCATCGATTTCATGGGTCCGTTCGTGAGCTCTTGTGGGAACACTTATATTCTCGTGGCGGTGGACTATGTCTCAAAGTGGGTGGAAGTCGTAGCTTTACCCAACAATGAAGCCCGAAGTGTTGTAGCATTCTTGAAAAAGAGTATCTTCACAAGGTTTGGTACCCCTCGTGCTATCATTAGTGATGGGGGGTCTCACTTTTGCAACAAGGCTTTCGACTCATTGCTTGCTAAGTATGAAGTAAATCACAAAGTGACCACCCCCTATCATCCTCAAGCTAGTGGTCAAGTGGAAGTGTCCAACCGAGAAATAAAGAGTATCTTGTCCAAGACGGTAAATGCTAATAGGACCGATTGGTCGAAAAAGTTGGATGACGCTTTATGGGCTTACCGGACGGCTTATAAGACCCCAATTGGTATGTCCCCGTACCGGTTGGTGTTTGGGAAAGCTTGCCACCTTCCGGTGGAATAGGAGCACAAAGCTATGTGGGCCTTGAAAAAGTTGAACTTGGAATGGGATGTCGCGGCGAATCTCCGTTTAAGAAACTTAATGAGCTTGATGAGTTTAGATTTCATGCCTACTCCAGCTCGTCCTTGTATAAGGACAAGATGAAGTATCTTCATGACAAATATGCTCGGGCGAAGGAATTTAAGGTTGGTGATATGGTTCTTCTTTTCAACTCCCTGTTGAGGTTATTTCCGGGAAAGCTCAAGTCAAAGTGGAGTGGGCCATTTGAAGTTGTATGTGTGACGCCGTTTGGTGCTCTTGATCTCAAGAACAAGAATGGTGAAGTTTTTCGGGTCAATAGGCATCGTGTCAAGCACTATTTGGGGAAGTTTGATGACAGGCACGTGGTGGCACTCATTCATTTGAAGTGATGTGATGGTAACATGCATCGTGCCGCGACGTTAAATCAGGCGCTTCTTGGGAGGCAACCCATGTCTTTTTCTTTATCTTTGATTTTCTTTATAGCTTAGGAATTTTGAGCTAATTGTTTGTTGAGATGTTGCAGGGATTGTGTTAATGCAGTGCAAATCAAAGGAAAAACACTGATAGTCTCTGAAATAGCCAGTGCAGACCGCAATGCACTTTTGCGCGGTCTGCGCTGGCATGTCGCTAATTGCATGCTCTCTGAAGTTTTCCACCGCGACTGCGTTCATGTTTGTGCGGTCCGCGGTGGACCTTCGTGTCTGCGATGCACTCCAACACGGCCGCGTGGGTTGCCTTCTGAAACTTCGGACTTTGAAACCCAGCGCGGACCGCGGTCACTTTTGTGCGGCCGCGCGGGTAGGTGAGTGTGGGGCCCCCAATTTTTCTATAAATAGGGCCCTAGGGCTTCATTTTACCCTTTTCGCACTTTCAACCCCCAGAGCTCTAAGATACTGTTCATCCCCTTCTAAGACTACTTTTCTGACTTCTTGGACTATTTGCACTCAATCCTCATAAACTTGGTAACATTTCATGCACTTGTGATTAATTAAATTGCTTATTTTCATTTTTTATAGCTTGTTCAGTAGTTTAGCTTCTTCTTTTTATTTAACTATTAGACTAGGTTGGTTTAAAACTAGGGTAATGCACCAAATCTTGCTTGATTACTGGGTGAACTGAGTAGGACAAAGTAGGTGTAATAACTTGTACAAGAATGGCAAAATATGCACCCCTAAATTAGTACCCGGAAACCCTAGTTCAGTGCAGTCCGCGGTCATTTTTGCGCGACCGCGCTACCCTGACGCGGTCCGCGTTACAATTTTGTGCGGACCGTGGTGCTTTGATGACTGAAAGGTAATTGTCTCCAGTGCGGCCGCATTCATGTTAGTGCGGTCCGTGCTGGACCAACACGGACCGCGTTACAATTTTTTGCGGTCCGCGGTGCCCCTAACGCAGCCGCTGTCAAGTTTGTGTGGTCCGAGCAATATTCCACCTCCCTCACAGCTTCATTATCTGGGGAGAGTACAGGACAAGATGAGGGAGGTGAACCTCAGATTGGGGAGATTGAGAGAACTAGGAACCCTGAAGTCTGGGAGGATCGGTTTGTCAGTCAAGTGGCCTTTCATAAGTTTAGGGAATGGTGGCCGTTGAGGAAGTTGATACCGGAGAAATGTTTCATTGACACTGATCTTTTACCCCACAACCCGAACGTGTAGAGGGAGTTCAGAACAAGATGGGGCTGGGAGTTCTTCATGGATAGGTGCATAGATGCTAACGAGCACATGGTTAGGGAGTTCTACTCCAATGTGGCTCATATAGTCAAGGATACCAAGGTGACCAAAGTTAGAAACAAAACAGTGTTGTTTGATGGGAGATCGTTAATTGAGTATTTGGGGTTCCGTGATGAAGACGAGTCTCTGTATTTGGCAAAGTTGGCAATGGGAGAGGAAGTCCGCCCGTGGTTGGCCCAGTACTTGGCAATCCCAGGTACTATGCCGGAGTGGTTGCAAGCTAGAAAGAAGATATTCAGGAAGACATTCAGTTTTGAGGCTCGAGGGTGGTTGACTTTTGTATGCAGTCGGCTTGACCCTTCTACTCATGACCAAACAATTCCACTTGCCCGAGCAGTTCTGGTTGCATCTATCATGGCTGGGTACCCGATCAACGTGGGCAATGTGATGTCCCGTGTGATCTCTGCGGTGGGGAAAGAGCATGACAGGAATTATCCTTTTCCAAACACCCTATTGATGTATTTCCGGGATCTCGAGGTGGAGAAGAGGAGATATGATGTCAAGACAAAGCCGGTAGCTCCTTACTCTTGGTACAACATGCAGGGTCCGGACAACCATAAATCCAAGAACTACAGGCCACCTTCCTCTGCCCCAACTGGCCAGTCTGAGGAGCCAGTTGCGGTAGAGCCTTCTGTCGAGCCTTCTGCCACACCTGCAGCCACTACAGTTGAGGACTTGCCTCCAGGACCTTCTTCTTCTGCTGGTCCTAGTACTTCCACATGCCCAAGAGTGCCATCCTCCAGGACTCATCCATTCACTTCCCATCAGCTGAGTCAGACTTTGGCTAGCTTGAACAACTGGATGTCAGCTGCAACATCCAAGTTGTCCACCTTGTCTTCCACTATTCAGACCCAGGCAGCACCTCAGCCGGTTCAGATTCCTCAGTCCATTGAGGATACCTTAAAGAAGCTCCTGGAGAACCTGGAAAAGATTTTGAAGACTCAGGCTACCCTATCTGCAACAGTGGAGTCACATGGCAAGGCTCTGAAGGAGCTTGCCAAGGAGCACAAGAAGATGCGGAGGTCACGGGCTTCCAAAGAGTCTGTGAAGGAGCTGCGGAAAGATGTGGACAAGCTATTGGCAGATCAGATGCCTTTAGACTTGTTATTTCGGGATCCAGCCCCTCCAGCAGCAGCACCGGTGCCACAGCCAGAGCAGGAACAGGTACCCAGGCAGCCTAGGAAGAAGAGGAAGCTTCCCAGCACAGCAGATGCGGTTATTGAGGTGGCGGTCCCACAGGAGGCCTCCTCCACTTTGCCTTAGGATGAACCTGTCATACAGCCAGTCCAGGAGCACGCTCCAGTCCCAGCAGTTGAGCAGCAGGAGGCCGGGAGCCAGTCTGTGGCTCCTGCACATACGGAGGACTTGGGGACCACTGCTGACCCCATGCAGACGGACCTGGCTTAGGGAGCTCCTATATCCTTTCTATGACTTTTTGATGTTTATTTTGGTAGTTGGCATTGGGGACAATGCCAGCTCTTATTCGTGGGGGTGCGCCCTACTTTTTTGTTGACTATCTGGATGACTGTACATATTTGACTCAGTTTTTATTCCTTTTGGTTGATTTTCTATTTGGTATGTATATAACTTTACATTCAGTACTTTTTATCTTCTATTTTGGTCTGTATATAAAGTTAAGTTACATCTTGTATATATTCATCCCCCGTTTGTATATTCTAATTCCCTATTGTAAATATTCATTCTATTTTCTATTTTCGCAAAAAAATTTCGTTTTTAGCTTTATAGTTAGGCTCGTAGCCTTTTGTTTTGTTTTTGACGCTTCCAATAAGCCCTTGGTTTTCTTAAGGCCACGGTTCTTTCTAAGGGTGGAATATTGTGTAAACCGAGTGGCTCTTCCCGATGATGGATGGAGTGACTACCTTCTTAAGGGTTTGAGTCCGTTTCTTTGATTTTTCTTTTGTTTTTGATAGTTGTAGTTAAAGGCACCTCAAGCAAAGCTTCACTTGGGCCTAGCACATTTGCCTTTGATCCCATGGTCAAAGACATAATGTTGTGTTTAGGATGGTGAAAGTCGTGGCCTTGAGACTCTTGCGTTGACCAATCAATCATCATGTGGTCTTTTCGGACCATTGTGTGCTTAAATCGTAACTAAGGTCGTTGTGGGCCTTCGACTCGATGTCTTTAGCAATCCCCTAGCGTGTGTGGTGAGGAATCGAATTGTGAATCCAAGTCCCGAGCCAATGGTCTAGAACTTGCCCTGAATGTCTGTTGAGGCGAAATCCTAGGTGAAATTTGACTTGAGAAGTGATTATAGGCTCTCCTTGATCCGAATGTTAAGCTGAACAATTCCATAGCCTACCAAAAAGATGATCCCTAGTTAACCCTTTTGAGCCTTAAACCTTTTCTTTCAAGAACCAATGCTACAAGCCTATACCCTTCTAAATGATTACCCTCTCTTGGCACCCAAATCTTCCCTTGAGTAATGGCAAATGTCTAAGTTTGGGGGGAGAGACAAGAAAGGAAATAAAGTGGTAGAAAGGTACAAAAGCAAAAGAAAAAGGAAGGCAATGAAAAAGCAAGAAAAGAAAAAGACAAAAAGAAAGTTCAAAGTGAACAAGAATAAAAAGGGAGTCAAAGGAAACAAAAGTGAAAAGAAAAAGGTGTGGAAAAAGTAGAAAAGGAGAAATGTTTTGAATTGCATAAGAAAAAGTGACAATGTGTCTCTCTAAACCCTTGTAAAGAAGTGAAATACTCAAAAGAGTCAAAAGAGTTGTGCCACAATGAATCAAAAGAAGTGCTTAAGGGAAGATTGAACCCACTTGAATAAAAACATGTCCTACCCTTACCCAAAAGCCTTCATAATGACTCCACAAAAGCCCTATAGGATCTTGAGTTGAAGGAAACCTACATTAGTGGATACTTACATAAGGGGCAAGCATATGGTACCTAGAGCCGGACTTGTGACCTTCTTCTTGAGAGAGATGAGTGAAACTCCACCAACCTCGATTTGTGTGTTAATACTCTAAAAGGTGAGGTTCGCTTAGGGAGAGTTGAGGACGTGTGAGTTTGGGTTCCACAATGACCAAAGTAATTGAGACAAGCTCTTTGATGAAATGTGTCAACTCTTGATTCTCTTGCGTCACACTTGATCCATGGTATTTCAAAAGTTAAATGTGTTAATGATGCATTCGTATTGAGGGAAATTGTTAGTCCCAATTGATGCTTGTTGAGGTTGCCTTAGGATGGCTGGAATTGTGTGGATTTTCCTTTAAAGGGTGGGTCTTATTTTGTTTGCTTGAGGACAAGCAAAGGCTTAAGTTTGGGGGAGTTGATAAGTTAGGATTTTAACGTGTTTTAGCCCATACTTGCCTACGCTTTTGTTTTAAAATTGCTACAAAATAGTCCCAAAACGCTCACAATTTGATCGACAAAGCGACAAAAGTCAAGTATCGGCTCAGAAAGGAGTGAAACCTGCTCAAGTGTCAAAGACCAAGGAAGTTGAGGAAAAGAGGCCCTAGTGCGGACCGCGCAACTATGAACGCGGCCGCACTAGGAGGTTCAGAGAATGGCAAAATCCAAGGGGAGGCTACGCGCCCGCGCTCAATTCTGTGCGGCCGCGCCAATTTCCACCGCGGCCGCGCTACATTTTTACGCGGCCCGCGGTCCTCAACTTTAGAGAAGCAGAAGCCAAGAGTTCAAGAGCCAGTGCGGCCGCGGTCATGTTTGCGCGGTCCGTGCTGACCCCGCAGGGGTATTTTTGTCCAATTTTTCCAGCCTAGTATAAATAGACCCTTTTTCCATTTTTAGGTCAAGTTTTATATTTCTAAAGTTGTTGAGCTTGTGAGAACGAATAGTTTAGCCATTTTTGGCACTTTTGCTCTTCAATATTGTATTTTCTTCCTAGCAATTAATTAATATGTTTACTTCTTCATCTATTTCTTTAATTTTTGCATCTAGCTTGAGTAGCTAAACTCACTAGCTAGGGTTGTGGCTCAACCCTAGTGTGGGTAATTGATGGGTGTTGCCATCTAAGGTTAGATTGATATTGGGTGTTTGCTATTTGGGTTAATTTTAGGTTTTAATTAAGGATTGGTGGTTGCAAACACTGATTCTAGCTTGGTGGGTCTAACTCTTCTTGAGAAAGGGAGTCTATGACCCCAAAATTAACCCAACAAGGAATTGGGATGGACCCATGAGAAATGGTAGTCCCAATTAACGGGTTAAATCTCGAGAGAGTAATCACCCTACTTAAACCCTAGTTGCTTGGTCTAATTGGCCTACCCAATTGGTCTCGAGACAGTCAATTGGGCAAAATCAATCTCTCTACCAAGAGGTGTGAGAGTGGATACAATTGTGCAACGGTTATAACATAAGCCCCAAATATGTCAATCTATCCTTAGTAGCATCTACCCATTAGTTAACCACCTAGGTAATGCCACGACCCTAGTGCCTTTCTCTATATTAATTACAACTTAGCAATATTCCCGTAGCATAATTTAGTTTCAATCATTAGCTTTATAAAGGTAGTATAAAAATCAAAATCAAAGATGTTTGAAGTGATATTAGAAGCACAACCGCAATTCTAGACTAAGCAGACATTACAACTCCACTACTAGCTCCCTGTGGAAATTCGATCCCGAACCACTATTCGGGTAAAAGCTGTTGCGACCCGCTCTTCCTACCTTAGTGTAGTGTTGAATCGGCAGCGATCAGGCCACTAGTGACACTTTTATTTCCTGTTATTTAGTGTCGTTTTGGGATTCGTCTTATTTTTTATCAATAAAATGAGGCATTTAGCATTCTAAGTTCTCCAAATTTACTTGTCGCTAGGCCTACCTCGGGCACAACGAGGCTCCCAATTTAGGACACAATTTATATTCTTACACTATGTGTTTAAATATTGCAACGTTTTCTTCTCACGATCCCTACTAACTTGTTACCTTTTGTTTTTACTTTTGCTTATCCCCTCCCTAAAGGTTAGTTCGTGCGCTCTGGCATCGTCATCATATTCCACAAGATCCAAGGGTCCTCCGCCTCCTCCTCCTCTGAGTCCTATCAGAAACAAGAACAAAGGAAAGATGGAAGATTTGAGCAACATCAGAAAGGAGAGCTCAGTTGAAAGGGTAGAGACTTCTCAGGGTATTCAGGTTTCCAAGGAAAGTGCCTCCCAGCTCGAACAGAAGTTATTGAAATTTCAGGAAGAATTGGACCAAGTTCGGAACTTGGCAAACTTGTCATTTTCCCTCACTACCCCGGATATCAGCTTCCCCAACACTCAAAATCCCATACCTCCTCAAAACATCCCGAAGCCACAAAACCAACCAACTCTCCATCATCACTGCAACACATGCCACACTTCAAGCAACACCCCACTGCTCATCCCCGAACCACTGAACTCCACAAATGATCATCACCACAACACCCCCATCTATGTGGAAACCATACCACACCCCATTCAGCCCGCCTCAAGCGCACCTGAGTCTGATGACAAAGACTCTCTTATCAAGAATCTGGCCGCAGAACTCAAGCAGCTGACTAGCCGAGTTCAGGGTGTTGAAGGAAGCAAGGGGATCGAGGGACTGAATTATGAAGACCTTTGCATTCAACCAGATGTCGAACTGCCCGAGGGGTACAAACCTCCCAAGTTCGAAATGTTCGATGGCAACGGGGATCCCAGAGTTCATTTGAGGACATACTGCGACAAACTGGTCGGAGTAGGAAAGGATGAAAAGGTTCGCATGAAGCTCTTTATGAGAAGTCTGATAGGGGATGCGCTGTCTTGGTACATTAGTCAAGACCCGAAGAAGTGGTCAAACTGGGTGAGTATGGCGTCCGATTTCATGGACAGGTTCAGATTCAACACGGAGAATGCGCCAGATGTGTTCTACATCCAGAACTTGAAAAAGAAACCCACGGAGACATTCCGCGAGTATGCCACTCGTTGGAGATCAGAAGCTGCTAAGGTCAGGCCGGCTTTAGAAGAAGAACAAATGAACAGGTTTTTCGTCCGGGCTCAAGACCCACAGTACTACGAAAGGTTGATGCTGATTGAAGGCCAGAAATTCTCCGACATCATCAAGCTAGGGGAGAGGATCGAGGAAGGTATTAAAAGTTGTATGGTCACTAACTTTGAAGCATTACAGGCTACCAACAAGGCTCTACAGTCTGGTGGCACGTCCAAGAAAAGGGATGTGAGTGCCGTGATGGTTGCACAGAGAACAAACCCAATCAAATACCAAACCTACCCAATACCCCCTCTTACATATCAACCTACCTCAAATTACCCCGCACCTTCCTACCAAGCTCCACCACCTACCTATCAATCACCTCTACCTCCCACATACCAACCCACTTCGCCCAAATATTCCCAACCCGCACAAGTCTACCAAGCCTACAACACTCAACCATCCCGCTATCAATCACCTCCTACTCGCCAAACTTTTCTAGGCCCCGACCAAATTTTGACCGCAGACCTCCCAAACAATACACCGCCATTGCCGAGCCAATCGACCAGCTGTACGAAAGACTCAAAATCGCTGGGTATGTCACCCCTGTCCCTGCCATAACTCCTGAAAACCCCTCCCAGTGGATTAACCCAAACAAAACCTGTGCATACCATTCTGGCATGAAGGGACACACTATTGATGAGTGTCGCTCCCTGAAGGGCAAGATCCAGGCTTTAATTGACAACAAGATCATCGTGGCAAAGGAGCCTGCTCCGAATGTCCGTAACAACCCTCTACCAGACCACAAGGGTGGAAGTGTTCATATGATTGAAATAGAAGATGATTGGGATCCCAAAGGATCAATCGGTTTGATCATGAAAGGTGACGATCCAAAGAAACCAACAGTCACTCTTAACCCGATTGTAGTCCAAATTCAGCCTTCTGAAGATGCTGAGGTGAACATGTCCATACCACTTGAGTTTGAAGCACCATCCTTCGCAAAGACGCCAACACCAATCGAAGTCGAGTTTGGGTCCCCAAAGGCGCCTGAGCCCTTTGAAGTTACTGTATTACCCTCCAAGGCAAGGGTGCCTATTCTAGTAGCAATGACAGCCGTAACACCGTTCCACACAAAAGCTATACCGTGGGACTACACAGCCGAGGCAAGAAGGAAAGGAAAAGCCAAGTTCGGAGAAATAGTTGCAGCGCAGGGTATGACAAGAACCGGCAGGGTTTATACCCCAAAACACTTAGCTGAGTCGAGTAAGCAGACCTCTGGCCGACAAGCCATCATTGAAACTGGACCCGGTGATCTCTGGAGAAAGATACAAGCCAAGGAATACTCGATCATTGACCAGCTGAACAAAACACCGGCACAAATTTCTATCTTGGCTTTATTACAGAGTTCCGATGCACACAAGAATGCCTTGTTGAAGGTATTGAGTGAAGCGTATGTACCAAGCAACATCACTAGAGGAGAAATGGCAAACATGGTGGGCCAAGTGGTGGAGAGTCATAAAATTACCTTTCACGAGGATGAGCTACCACCGGAAGGATTCAGTCATAACAAGGCATTGCACATCACTGTGCAGTGCGAGGATTATTTTATCACCCGGATCCTGGTCGATGGGGGGTCCAGTCTCAACATTTGTCCTCTGGTAACACTCAGAACATTGGGAGAAGGGCTGCATGAAATCAAGGATGGGGCTATCAACGTCAAAGCTTTCGACGGATCTCAGAGGTCCACTATTGGGGAAATTAGCCTACGTTTGCAAATGGGGCCCACTTGGTTTGATGTTGATTTTCAAGTGATAGACGTGCCGACTTCTTACAATCTACTGTTGGGACGACCATGGATTCATGCGCACGGAGCCGTGGCATCAACACTACATCAGGCAATGAAATTTGAATGGAATCACCAGTAGGTGATCATTCATGGTAACGGTAGCAACCCCATATATAGCCGACAGACAATTCCAGCATTTGGAGGAAGAAGAAGATTAGGTGGGGAAACTTACCACCACATCGAGCGGGTCAACGCAGTCGACAAAGACAAATGATGGAACAACAAAATTGAAAGCATACTGAATTGGAGAGGATATGAACCTGGCAAAGGACTTGGCAAAAACCTCCAAGGAATCGCTAAGCCTATCAAGCTCAAGAAGCATGGTACCACCTTCGGGTTGGGGTATGAGTATACCTGGGAAGAATTCAAGGACTGGTCGCCACCCTGGCGCGGCCCTTACCATCCATTGGAGCAGCCGATACCCCATCTAGAGCAGACATTTTAACCACCCGAGGTTATCTATGGGTCAGAAGAAGAGGAAGCATTAGCAGCGATGAGGAATTTGTTCCTGGAAGAGGATGATATGGATTGTTGTGTCATTTTTGAGGAGGAGGGGGAGGAAGGCCCTTCCATATAGGCTGTGAGCAGAGGATCACACCTCAGCAACTGGACCGTCAGAACCACCAGAGCCCGACGTGCCTCGAGGTAACAAGGCTGAACAAAGCATTACGCACTATTTTGCTCTATTAAAGTTTATTTTCTTTTCGCATTTTTCTTCTTTCGCAAGAAAGAGCTCCAATGTTCAAAACACTCATGGAATTTATTAAAGTATTCTTACAAATCTCTCTCTTATTATTTTCCCTCATTACTTTACTCAAACAGCATTACTGTTACTTACCTTGATGAACCAACGACTGTGACTTGCAACGAGACAACGCAACAAACTGACACAGATTCAGAGGAAGATGATATACCGGAAGAAACCATTAAAGAAGTTGAGAATTTTGAGAATAGGCCTAAGTCCAACCTGGACGAGACGGAGATGTCAATCTGGGAGATGCAGAGAACATTAAAGAAACACGAGTCAGTGTTCACTTGTCACCGTCTGAGAAGGAAGAGTACACAAAATTTCTAAAAGAATATGAGGACATATTCGCATGGTCATATGACGACATGAATGGTCTAAGCACGTCCATTGTGGCTCACAAATTACCGACTGATCCGACCTATCCGCCAGTGAAACAGAAGCTCAGAAAGTTCAAGCCAAAAATAAGTTTGAAAATCAAGGAAGAAGTCACTAAGCAGGTCAAAGCTAAGGTCCTTCGGGTAGTAGAGTATCCGACATGGTTAGCCAATATTGTTCTAGTACCGAAGAAGGATGGGAAGGTCAGAATTTGCGTCGACTACCGGGATCTCAACCGGGCCAGTCCAAAAGACGACTTTCCCTTCCCGAGCATACACATCTTGATTGACAACTGCGCCAAGCATGAGCTGCAGTCATTTGTTGATTGTTTTGCTGGGTACCATCAGATATGGATGGATGAAGAGGATGCTGAGAAAACGACTTACATTACGCCGTAGGGGATGTATTGTTACAAAATGATGTCGTTTGGGTTAAAGAATGCAGGGGCCACCTACATGAGGGCCATGACCACAATTTTTCATGACATGATACACAAGGAGATTGAAGTGTATGTAGATGACGTCATCATCAAATCCAAGAAAGTCGCTGATCACATGGGAGATTTGAGGAAATTCTTCAATAGACTGAGCAGGTACAACCTGAAGCTGTATCCCGCGAAATGTGCATTTGGGGTTCCTGCCAGAAAACTACTTGGGTTCATTGTGAGTCGCCGAGGGATAGAATTAGATCCATCAAAGGTAAAAGCTATTCAAGAATTGCCGCCGCCGAAGAGCAAGAAGGAGGTTATGAGTTTCTTGGGGACACATAACTACATCAGCAGGTTCATAGCACAGTCTACAGTTATCTGTGAGCCCATCTTTAAGATGCTAAAGAAGGATGCCGCTACCAAATGGACTGACAACTACTAGAAAGCCTTCGACAAAATCAAAGAGTACATGTCAACACCGCCGGTTCTGGTTCCGCCCGAACCAGGTAGACCCCTGCTACTCTACCTTGCAATATTGGATGGAGCATTTGGTTGTGTTTTGGGGCAGCATGATGAAACGGGGAGAAAAGAATAGGCCATTTATTATCTCAGCAAGAAGTTCACCCCGTACGAGGCCCGATATTCCTTACTAGAACGCACCTGTTGTGCTCTGACATGGGTAGCTCAGAAGTTGAGGCATTATTTCTGTGCTTACACCACGTATCTCATATCAATAATGGACCCATTGAAGTACATCTTTCAGAAGCCCATGCCCACTGGCAAGCTAGCCAAGTGGCAGATCCTACTGAGTGAATTTGACATTGTCTACATGACTCAGAAAGCAATCAAAGGACAGGCCCTAGCAGATCACCCCGCTGAAAACCCTGTGGATGGAGAATACGAGCCTCTGAAGACGTATTTTCCTGATGAGGAGGTATCCTTCATAGGAGAGGACATTGCAGAATCCTATGACGGTTGGAGGATGTTTTTCGACGGAGCAGCAAATTTTAAGGGAGTTGGCATAGGAGCAGTCCTAGTATCAGAAACTGGCCAGCATTATCCGGTATCCGCCAAGCTCAGGTTTTCGTGCACCAACAATATGGCCGAGTATGAAGCTTGCATCTTGGGGCTCAAGATGGCCATCGACATGAACGTCCAAGAGTTGCTAGAGATTGAAGATCCGGATTTGCTTATACATCAGGTCCGAGAAGAATGGGCGACCAAGAACTCCAAGATACTCCCGTATTTGCATCATGTACAGGAGTTGAGAAAGAGGTTCATAAAGACAGAGTTTCGGCATGTTCCCAGAGTCCATAATGAGTTTGTCGATGCATTAGCTACTCTATTATCCATGATTCAGCATCCAGATAAGAACTTCATAGACCCTATTCCAGTAAAGATTCATGATCAGCCAGCTTACTGTGCTCATGTCGAGGAAGAAGCAAACGGAAAGCCTTGGTTTCACGACATCAAGGAATTTTTGGCCGAAGGAAAATATCTGGAGCTTGCAAATGCAATTGAGAAGCGCACCCTGCAAAGATTGTCCAACAATTTCTTCTAGAGCATAGGAATCCTGTATAGGAGAACTCCTGATTTGGGATTGCTAAGGTGTGTTGACGCAAAGGAAGCATCCAAACTGCTAGAGGAAATTCATGCTGGGACCTGTGGTCCACATATGAACGGTTTTGTCTTAGCCAAGAAGATACTCCGGGCAGCTTATTTCTGGATGACTATGGAAACAGACTGCATCCAGTATGTTCGAAAGTGCCACCGCTGTCAGATCCATGCAGACATGATAAAAGTGCCTCCAAATGATCTTAATGCAACAAGCTCGCCATGGCCGTTAGATGCATGGGGAATGGATGTTATCAGACCAATCAAACCTGCCGCATCAAATGGGCACAGGTTTATCCTAGTAGCAATTGATTATTTCACTAAATGGGTTGAAGCAGCATCTTACAGAGCAGTGACCAAGAAAGTCGTGGCAGACTTTGTCCGTGATCGTATCATTTGTCGATTCGGGATCCCAGAATCAGTCATTAATGACAACGGTTCTAACCTCAACAGTGATTTGATTAAAGCCATGTGCGAAACCTTCAAGATCAAACACAAGAATTCCACAGCCTACAGGCGTCAGATGAACGGAGCTATAGAAGCTGCCAATAAGAACATCAAGAAGATATTGAGAAAGATGATAGAAAAGCATAAGCAGTGGCATGAGAAGCTGTCATTTGCTTTGTTAGGGTATCGCACCACAGTCCGCACATCGACTGGTGCAACTCCTTACATGCTGGTTTATGGTACGGAAGCTGTCATCCCCGCCGAGGTAGAAATTCCATCCATAAGAATCATACAGGAAGCAGAAATCGACAATGCAGAATGGGTAAAGAGTCGTTACGAACAATTAGCTCTCATAGATGGAAAGAGAATAAACGCGGTTTGCCATGGTCAACTATACCAGAACAGAATGACCAGAGCCTTCAACAAGAGAGTCAGACCAAGACGGTTTACACCAGGGCAGCTGGTGTTGAAGAAGATTTTTCCACATCAAGATGAAGCCAAAGGGAAGTTCTCCCCTAACTGGCAAGGTCCATACATGGTTCATCGGGTTCTGA
>NW_017672124.1:0-1075 GCF_001879085.1 Nicotiana attenuata | reverse complement strand
TTTGCATGGCTGAAATATCGCCGCTTCATTTAAATCCTGCATCGGTTGAAAGATCGCCATTTTACTTACATCTTTGCATGGCTGAAATATCGCCGCTTAATTTAAATCCTGCATCAGCTGAAAGATCGCCATTTTACTTACATCTTTGCATGGCTGAAATATGGCGCTTCATTTAATCTTACATCGGCTGAAAGATCGCCATTTTTATCTTGCATCGGCTGAAAGATCGCCACTTATTGCATCTCATGGGGTGGAAGATCGCCAAACTGTTCAAGGGCGTCATTGTTCGGAGGCACCATTTTCATAGCCCAAGAATGCCATGTCATGGCTTGAGGACCCCTCTTTATCTCTTGCATATCATTATTCAAAGGCATCATCGTTCGGAGGCATCATTCTCATAGCCCGAGAACATCATTTCATAGCCTGCGAATCCTATTGTACACTTCATGGCCCAGGACACTATTGTCCGAGGACGTCATCCTATCCGTCCAAAGACAGCATTCATGGTCCAACGGGAGCTTGCATCACGTTTAAATTCACGCACAATATATGTTGGTATTATTCATTTGCAGGTACACCGGCTAGCAACGACTGTCTCAGCAGGAGCGATCCCGCTCCCGTTCCCGCAGCCTATCAGACTCTGACCATCCTTCTCAACCTGAACATCGCGCCCTTCTTGGAAAATCTCCATCGGCATATTCCGTCGACGGGTCCCGAACTACATATGGCCTGATTCCTGTAAGACCAGGGATACGTAGGCAGCTCAGGAACCAGAGCTCGGTCAAAATTCTTCAATCGTTTCATTCGGTCAAAATTGGCCATCAGATCTTTACCCGACAACTCTTTAATCCTTCCCGGGTAAAGAGGGGAAGCTGTTGATACCCAATTTTTCCCTAGGTATTTTTGCATACAAAATACTTTCAAAATAGCATGTACATGCATATATAAGCATGCCCAAGAGTTTTGGTATTTTCCCCTAATTTTTAAAGTTAATTTATTATCTATTTCTAGCAGTACAAAATCCAATAATTATTCCCAAAATTATCATTTTGGTGAATAATTTATTTCTATTCTC
>NW_017672123.1:212898-216879 GCF_001879085.1 Nicotiana attenuata | reverse complement strand
TTTAATTCTGTTGATTTAGCTTTGTTTAGTTATAATTATAACAAGTAAAGGAAAAAGGTGATCATAACTCTAACGTTGGCTTGCATAGCGAGTGCGATGTTAGGTGCCATCACGATCCCGACGGTGGAAAATTCGGGTCGTGACAATATAATAAATAACAAAATGAACATTCACCCTTATTACTCCTTGTTGCGGCGTGCAACCCGATCCACTAGTCCACCCTTATTACTCCTCAATATATCACCCGTATTCCTCCTGTTGCGGCGTGCAACTCGATCCCACCTGTCCACCCTTATTGCTCCTTGTTGCGGCGCGCAACCCGATCCCACCAGACAATTACATTTCACCCTTATTCGTCCTGTTGCGGCGTGCAACCCGATCCCACCACATCAGTACCAATCACAAAATAAGAACAAGTATTTCACAAGTTAACTCAAATCCTCCACAACATTTATACCTCACCAAAACAACGGAAGATCACTACAATTATGAAACTTCATCAGTTAATACTACACAATGAGACCAACCAAAGTATACCATAAAGCACCAATAAACCAACGTAAACAAACAGTGTGATATAATGAAACTACGTAGCAATTGCTAACGTCAATAGAGAAAACAACAGTTAACAAGAAGCAATTGGACATGGAAGCATCAATAAGCAAGTAGCAGTTAAGACAAGAAAGCAATATATTATGAAACGGGGAAGGGAACAGGCTAAACAGACAATTTGGCGACGCATAGGTGCTCGTCACCACACCTATACACCACACACATGAAATTTCATATAGCAAGTAAAGTCGGGGTTCCCTAATCTCTCGAGTCAAGGTTAGACCAAACACTTACCTCGAGTCAATGGGTACCTCAAAGCTCAAATACCGATTTACCTCTCGATTCTACTTTCAATTCACTCGTATCTAGCCATAATCAACTTAATAACATCAATTAACGCTAAAGAAATCAATTCTAATGCATAATTATAGATTCCCCAACATTTTTCCCAAAAAATCAAAAATTGACCCCGGGCCCGCTTGGTCAAAATCCGAAATTCGAACCGAAACCCGATTACCCATTCACCCAAGAGCCCGAATATACAATTGGTTTTGGAATCCGACCTCAAATTGAGGTCCAAATCCCCAAATTTCGAAATTCCTAAGTTCTACCCAAAAACACTCAATTCCACCATGAAAAACCTTAGATTCTAGGATGAAATCTTGTAAAAAAGATGAAATAGATTGAAATAAATGAGTTAAGAATCATTTACCTATGATTTGGGGAAGAACTTGCCCTAGGAAAATCGCCTCTTGAAGTTTAGGTTTTGAAAAATGGGAGAATGAATGAAAAATCCCGTCTAACTTATGTTTTGAACAACTGCAGATGTCGCATTTGCGACCCTAGCTTCGCAAATGCGAGAAAAGTTTCGCAAATGCGAACTCTTCGCATCTCTGCTGCCTTCGCAAATGCGAAGGTAATGATCGCAATTGCGAACAGGGACCTCCGCAAATGCGACAAAAAGATCGCAATTACGATCACTGCTCCCCCTTGCTTCGCAATTGGCGAAGAAATCTTCGCAAATGCGATCATTGCTGGCCCAGCCTTCCTTCGCAAATACGATGAAGGCCTCGCAAATGCGATGCCTGATCTCGCAATCAGAGGCCTGCAACAGGTATTACAGCATCATATATGTTCTAAGTCCAAATTCCACTCCGTAGCCTATCCAAAACTAATCCGAGCTCTCGGGGCTCCAAACCAAACATGCACAAAAGTCTTGAAATATCATACGAACTTGCTCATGCGATCAAATCACCAAAATAATACCTAGAACTATGTATTTAGCACCAATTTGCATGAAATTTTCAAGATAGTTTCAAAACTGCTATTTTCTTAACCAAAGGTCCGAATCACGTCAAATCAATTACGTTTTTTACCAAATTTTACAGATAAGATTTAAATATCATAACTGACCTGTACCGGGCTCCGGAACTAAAATACGGGCCCGATACCAACATGATCAAATTTTTTAAATTATTGCATTTTCAGTCTTATCAATATCCTTCAAAAATTCATTTCTCGGGCTAGGGACATCGGAATTCAATTCCGGGCATGCGCCCAGGTCCCATATTTTATTACGGACCCTCCGGGACCGTCGGAACACGGGTCTGGGTCCGTTTACCTAAAATGTTGACCAAAGTCAACAAAAATCAACTTTTTAGGCCAAAAATTATCATTTCTTAAATTTTTCACATAAGGGCTTTCCAGATACACGTCCGGATTGCGCACGCAAATCGAGGAGAGATAAAATGAGGCTTTCAAGGCCCCGAAACACGGAATCGGATTCTAAAACAGAAGATGACCCTTTGGGTCATCACAGTAGGGATGATGTCTACGTACACATTACACTCCCCATACCCCACTTGTGAGATTATATTAAGTAGTTGTTGTTATTGTTCGGTGATTAGAAAATATTTTATAAATATATTTAATACCAATAATATTATTAGTAAATTGGAGAGTTCTAATATTATTAAGAAAAATGTCGCATTTGCTCTTGAACTTTGTGGGTGGTCTAAATTTTTTCTTTAGTTGTTGTCGTTATATAAGGGCAAAATGGAATCACTTTGATAACTAAATATTACGTCGGATGGATCTTTTTAGGGTCACCATGAAAATTTTGATTCAGTTGAGAAAAGTGTTGATAGAACAGTCTTCGTCCAGAATTTTGAAGCACGTTCGTCAAAATCTTAGAAAGCAATTCTCACAATCGCCAGAATTTTGTAGGACTAGGAATTCAGCCATAATGCTGTAAAATTTTGGTGATCGATCATGGTATGCGGCAAAATCATGACGATCACAAGAGTTTTACAGCATTATGGCAGACACAAATCCTGACAATCACATAGCTTGCTGAATATCTAGCGAATGTACTTAAAAATCTGGCGCGTGTTATTTTCCTAACACTTCTATTATCAAAGTTAAAAAATCAACAATGACACAAAATTATCATATTTTTATCGTTCTCCTCTTTAATAAACACCATGGATAGGAACGAAGCATTTTTTTAAAACAGAAGACTAATTTGTTGCATTTCGCATAATCAAGGGGGCATTTTTTATCGTTTACCCTAAAATTATCGAGCATGATAAAAAAACTCAAAATAACAAGATTCCTCAAAGATAAAACCTATAAAAGTTTTAAGGATAAGTTTGAGCTTAGACTGACGAAATTACCCTTACAAACTGTATCAATCCAGTCTTAAGCTTTTGCAAATACCGGGTAAAACTAAGGTCATAAATGTAAATTTGTAACACCATAGGGTATGACTATAAAAATCCTCTTCGCGACGAAACCGATTCAGTGTGAATGAACTCTAGACGGAAAGAATGAGGGAGCAGAGAGGTAGTTGGGAGTCTTTAATGGTGGTTGCCCTCTCTCTGTTCCCTATGATTTCCTTTTCCACTTTCACCAAACGCGGCACTAATAAACCACCATTCATCTTAAGGGTCTGTTTGGTTAAGCTTCAGATCTGAAACACACATATATATATATATATACGGAGACAGCTAAAGTTGTCAGATCTAACCTTCTGCTTCTTCCTCTTCATCATCATCTTCGTTATTGTTATTATTATTATTACTCCCTCCGGTCCAATTTAGTGATTTATCGTTACTGTATCAGATGAGAGGCTGTGATGATTAAGGTGTCGTCTAGAGTTCGTCAGGGAAATGGAGCGGCCCGTATCTTGGCGGGGCGACCCGGTAAGGCACTATTTTATTACTGTGCAACTGAGGTTTGCAGCCATGGCGGTTGCTTTGTCTCCTTTGCCCAGATTTTATCACAGATCTGAGCCTCAATATACCCAAGTAAAAAAGGAACAATAGTTTCGAAAATGCTTTAGGTTTTTTTTTTTTTTCTTGGAAAACAAATAGTAATCTTATTTATTTTTCGCTTTTTGGTACGCAAATTAAGGAAAATAATTTTTCG
>NW_017672123.1:169645-209139 GCF_001879085.1 Nicotiana attenuata | reverse complement strand
GATTGGGACCTAGGGTTTCTGATTCTGTTGTTCGAGGCTTCTCTGGTGTGATTTTGGGCAAAATCACACCATAGGTGTTACGATTTGTGAGGTTACAACAGGTTCTTTTGATTTCTATTTGGGTTTCCTTTGAAACCCTAACTCTCTTCTGAATCTCTCAGATCCGTGTTATTTTCATGCTTTAAGCATGTTTCCTTCTATGATTTGCTTATTCTCGAGCTTTTCTCTGCAAGATCCTCTACTCTAAACTGTTTTTACTTTCGTTGAAAACTAGGGTTTTTTTCGGAGTTCTTTCTACACCTGTTTTGCCGATTTCCTTATGATTAAACCTTTTTCCCTTGTTTATTTTGACCGATTTTATGTTCCTGCTACTTTTTAACTTGACTCTGTTAAAAGCCCTAATTTTTAAAGATTTTCATTACTTCGTTTCTATGTGTGCTAGCATGATTTTCTCTACTTCTTTTCTGTGTTAGCATGATTTTCTTTACTTCATTTGTGTGTGTTAGCCTGTTTACCTGATTCTTGTTAATCTCTCGTGGTCCCCCATGCTTCGAATATGTTCTGCTGAATCTTTAGCCTACTTATATCATCCCCATATGATTGTGTTTGCTCATCTCTTGTTTCTTCCTGTCTATATAATTGACCTTGTTTGTTTGCTACTCTTGTTCATTCGTCTCTATTTATACGGTGAAATATACAGAATCATGACTCCCCATGATTGATTCTGATTTTTCCTAATTGATTGTGATCGAAAGATCTTCTTGTAAAGCCCTAAAAGCTTTACCTCATCTGTTTAAATTAACTGATTTCATTACCTTATTTACCATGGTACTTTGTTTATTTAGTCTTTCCTTAATCGGGTTTTTTCTGAATTTGGTCCTAATTGACTACTCTATGCCTACTGAACCTTGACTCTTTCCTTATTTAATCATGCACTGATTATTCTTCCTACTTTATATGGTACTGAATCTTTCCGTTTGATTTTAATTCCCTTAACTTAAGGAAGTACTTCCTTGATTCTCCGATTGATTGATTCTGAATTCTTAAATTAGTGTACTACTATGATTTTTACACTATTCCACTACCTATTTTCAACTATAAATACTCTAAGTCTTTCACAAACAAGGCACCGGCACTTGGCTTTCAGAAACTCCTCTCTTATGAAAATCTCTGTTTCTCCCTTCTCCCTTGTGTTATTTGCTACTATTAGCCGGCTGCAAGCCAAGGCTAATCATCTGTACCCTTTGATTCTTTCATTCTGCTTGCTTCTATCTTCACTGGTATGTCCTAGTTTAACTTAAATCCTGAACAACAACATGTTTCTCTTCTTGTTTCAGTTTCTTTTATTTCTAGCCTGCTTTTACTTGTGGTTCTGTTGTGAAGTTTGTAGTTAGGCTATAATATCAGCATGCTAGTATGACTCCCCTCCCTTTTAATTCATGCATTCCCTTGTGTGATTCAAGCATGCCTGAACAATTGTTCTCTTTACCTGCTGTGTGCTTACCATTCTTATGAATCCCAAATCTTTATCCCCATCTATGAGTCTATGTTTTTTCCTGATTGGTTTGTGATTATGCCAGTTTCAACTATTTCTGAGCATTTCCAAACTAGTCCCAATACCCTTGCTGGGGTTATGTTTTTGCAAGTCAAATGCCTGTGTATTCCTAAACCCTTGACTCCTGTGTTACTTCTGAGTTCAGTTGGACTCTGTGACTACTGAAGTACTTGACTTTGTGTATCACAATAACTTTTTTCAGACAACCTCTATTACCTTATTAATTGCTTTCATAAACAGACTTTTAAGTCCAGTCTTTAATAAATTTTCTTTCAACCTGTGTCCTGCACTTCCACTTCATTCTTAGTTAATAAGTTCTGCCCCCTCTAGTATGTGTACTGCCTTGAGATCTTCTTGAGAACCCTCTGAACTCTGGCATACTGAGGCTGGCCTTTCCACACTGCACTGGTTCAATGCTTGGCTACTAAGTCTAGGTGTAAGCATTGCCCGGGGTCCTTGACACCCTTAGGGAACTTTGATGCACCTAGACTCTGATTTGTCTATGGAAACGAGGCTTGAAAGACCATTGGAGGCTTCTGGGAAATTTGGGCCTAATTGCAGGCTCTCTATAGAATAGCTTCTTGATTTTCTATTTTTACTTATGTAATTCATTTACTGGTCTGTAATAATTTATAAACAGAAATTTGGGGGTGCTTAGTAAAAAGGGCTGGGTAGATGTATACTTTGTGGGGTAGAATGGGTAGAAATCCTGCTCTTAGGATCTTACTTTTAAAAATCTGCCTGCTTTACTCAATAGAAAACATGCTCATAGGGATTTACTCTTTTAAAACTTGATTGCTTTGCCTAATAGAAATCATGCCTATAGGATTTTACTATTAATGTCGTTTGCATCACATAGAAATCACGCCTATAGGATTTCACTATTAATGTCGTTTGCATCATAATAGAAATCATGCCTATAAGGACTTTATTTCCAGTGTCGTTTGCATTAAACAGAAATCACGTTCTTAAGATTCTGCATTTTCTTCATGTTAGAAATCATGTTCATAGGGCCTCAAACAACCATATCTTTAATCATTTCAAATAAAGACATCATGCCTGTAGGGATTGCCATCCGCAATTACGTCTAGTAGTCTAATTATCCTAACGAGTCAATTTCATTTTCGTCTAGTTTACTTCTTAAAACTGGCCTTATTAAGTGATGACATTTCCTAAAAATAGTTCTTTTAAATTCGGCCTGACCTCATTAGATATCCTGCTTACAGGTGTCAAAAGGGTCTGTTTCGAAAACCTGTTTGTCTCTGCACTAATGTATATACACAGTACTGCACATAGGCAAGCCTTAGGGTATTTTTCAAAACCTGCATTTCCTTGAAGTTGTTTCCATCGTTCAACATTTCTGATTCTAATAAGCTGTTTAAAAAGGAGTCACTAAGCAACTATTAGGTTATAACTTCTGAATCTGAAAGTGGTCTATTTCTGCATAACCGCTTAGAAATTCTGCTTTAGGACTTTGATTAATAAAGACCTTAACTGTGTTTGAGTCGTGCTACTTGTATGTTTGTTTGAGGAGGAAATTGTGGGCCTCCTAAATGCTCCCATTATGTGAAAGTCCTAAATGTTTTTGACTATCGCCTTAGATTTTCGCCTTTAAAACCTTAGGGGTACGTCTAGAACCACCCATAGGTAGAGGTCCTAACACCCTCCGGGACCGTTAAGAAGGGGCGGGTAGCAGCACGCAATAGGAATCAATAACCAAACACTCGCTTTGCATGACCAATAAAGGGGTGGGAAGGGTAGACATGGATATGATGACCGGTGTGCTAATGCCACGCGTAGTCCCTTTTCATGGAGTGATTACCGGGCATTGTACTGATGTGATTCTATAGGCTGACCAACCTAGGACCTCCCTCTCCCCAAATCCTCTTTACTTGAAGCTTTATTTTCCTTTTTATACATGGAACCTGTTTAAATTCTTACTTTATTATTTGAGTTATACAATGCCCGACATGCTTTGCTTGTAATTATTTGTTTCAACTGTTTGTTTATTTTGGACTAATTTGTGATTGTAGGTTCGGCCGGGACCCACAGTTGTGGACCAAGAGGGGTTCCTAACACCTTCCCCTCGAGGTTACCTCGAGCCCTTACCCTAATCTCTGGTAATACAAACCAACCCAAGAGTTAATTACTCTAGGTGCCCTAACGCACCTTAACTCGTTAGGTGGCGACTCTTCAAATACCCAATTCCCAAAAGGAAATGAGTCATTACACCCCGTGAACGTCGAAACCCGGACTCCTCCCCGCGGAGGAGATGAAAAGGGGGCACGACAGCATGGCGACTCTGCTGGGGATATTTTTAGGCTCTTACCATAACGAACTTGTCTTTACAAATTAGTCCAAGCATGCTTTATCCCGTACCCTTCTCCTTTATTTGAATTTAACTGTTTATTCTAAGCATTTATGATTCCTTTAATACCCTGAAAAGTGACTTGTCTTCTTGTTTTCCTTCCTCTGTAACTGTCTTTTCAATTATTTAAATGATGTATCTATTTCTTCCTACGTGCAAAATACTTGCCTACATGTTATTAGCCGCTGCATAAATCATGCTCCGCATCATATTCCACTCGTGCGTATCAAATCCTATAGCAACGCTTTAATGAGTGGTTGCGCTCTTCCTATTTACTAACCTTAAATTTGGAAAGGCTTATTTGCGGTAAAACCAGTCGATCAGCGGTGCAGTCGATGGTTCCGTGCCTTCCCCCTCGAGTTGTCCGCTTGAGGGTACCAGTCTAAAACTCCATAGAAACCTTACTCTGTTTAAATTGTGTGTGCATCATGGTCAAACTTAGCCGGGTCAGTTATGTCGTCCACATAATGATCCTTTGAGATAAGCCTTATCCGAAGTCCATCGGGTTTTCCATAACCCCAACAGACGCAACCACGTTCTGTGCATTAATTTGGAGAACTAAATGCCGATATGCTGATCATAAATGTATAAATAGTCGAGTCTGGTCGGGGNCCGTAGTACTCCGGCCCCAAAATGACTTGGTTTTGAGACTTGAACAAAGGATACTAGAACTACAAGGAGAACTTGAGCAGGTCCGTAATTTGGCAAATTTGTCACTCACCCTCAATGTCCCTGATATCCACCAACAGAACGCAAAGAACCCAACACCTCTTCAAAACACACAAAACCAACAGCCACAAAATCCTACCATACCAAATCACTACACCACTCCACCACAAAATATCAACCCATTGCCGATGCCAACTCCACCACAACAACATCAACCAATTCAATACCCGCCGGTCACCACTTACCACACTCTCCAAAGTACCCCACCACTTGTTCCTGATCCACAAAACTCCACCAACGACCACCACTATACCCAAGTTCCAAGCACCCATCAGAGCAATCCTATATACGTGGGAACTGTACCACATTCTACCCAACCAATCTCCTGTGCATCGGAACCCTCCAAAAAGGACCTGCTCATTAAGAACATGGCTGAAGAGCTTAAAAAGTTAACAAGGCGAGTTCAAGGTGTTGAAGGCGATAGAGGAATAGAGGGTTTAAACTATGAGGACTTGTGCATACAGCCGGATGTCGAACTGCCGGAGGGGTACAAACCTCCAAAGTTCAAAATGTTCGATGGTACAGGTGATCCCAGGGTTCATCTCAGAACTTATTGTGACAAACTTGTCGGGGTCGGGAAAGATGAAAAGATCCGAATGAAGCACTTTATGAGGAGCCTTACTGGGGATGCGGTGTCTTGGTATATCAGCCAAAATCCCAAGAAATGGTCAAATTGGGTAAGCAATGCGTCAGATTTCATGGACCGGTTCATATTCAATACAGAGAATGCACCTGATGTCTTCTACATTCAGAATCTCAAGAAGAAACCCTACTGAGACCTTTCGAGAATATGCTACTCGTTGGAGGTCGGAAGCCGCCAAGGTCAGGCCCGCTTTGGATGAAGAACAGATGAATAAATTCTTCGTCAGGGCACAGGACTCGCAATATTACGAGAGGCTGATGGTTATCGAAAATCACAAATTCTCTGACATCATCAAACTCAGAGAAAGTATTGAAGAAGGGATCAAGAGCGGAATGGTAACCAACTTTGAGGCTTTGCAAGCCACAAATAAAGCACTACAGTCAGGTGGCATATCGAAGAAGAGAGATGTTAGGGCAGTAATAGTAGCCCAGGGCCCAAAATCCTCGCTTGTCTATCAAACACCTCCACCCACATACCAAACACCTCCACCCACATACCAATCACCTCCACCCACGTACCAAGCACCACCACCCACATACCAACCTTCATCCCCCAGATACTCCCAACCAGCCTCTGTCCATCACAGATATAACTCCCAACCATCCCACTTCCAATCATCACCAGCTCGTCAAGATTATCCAAGACCACGACCAAACTTCGACCGCAAGCCACCCAGACAGTATACCGCCATTGCCGAGCCCATTGACCAATTATATGAAAGGTTAAAAGCCGCCGGTTATATCACTCCTATTCCCTCTATGTCACTAAAAAAACCCATCCCAGTGGGTCAATCCAAACAAGACTTGTGCGTACCATTCCGGTATGAAAGGGCACACCACAGCCGAATGCCGGACACTGAAGGATAAGATCCAAACATTAATTGACAATAAGGTCATACAAGCAAAGGAGGCCTCACCTAATGTCCGTAACAATCCTCTCCCTGATCACAGAAGTGATGGTATACATGTGATAGAAACAAATGAAGAATGGGACCCTGAAGGGTCAATCGAGCTTATTCGGGAGGGCGATGAATCTAAGGTTGCAGTTACGCTTACTCCTATCGTGGTTCAGACTCAGGAACCTATTGAGGTTGAGGTAACTACATCAGATCCATTCGAGGTAGAAGTGGCTCCGCCCGCAGCCACCCCCTCTCCATTTGAAGTAGAAGTGGTCACATCCTTCACTGTGATAGTATCAACCACACCCCGATTCAACTCAAAAGCAATACCTTGGGATTATGTCGCTGAGGCTCGGTGGAAGGGGAAGGCCAAGGTAGAGGAATCTGACGTGGCACAGGGAATGACTAGGAACAGAAGAGTCTATACGCCTGAACACCTGGGAGGTTAAAGTAAGGATGCCGCTGCTAGGCAACCTATCATTGAGACTGGGCCAGATGACCTGTGGAGAAAAGTACAAGCGAAAGAGTATGCTGTTATTGATCACTTGAACAAGGTTCCTGCTCAAATATCTATCCCGTCACTATTGCAGAATTTAGAGGCACACAAGAATGCCTTGATGAAAGTACTGAGCGAGGCTTACGTACCTAATAATATCACTGGTGGAGAAATGGCCAACATGGTCGGTCAAGTAGTAGAAAGCCATAAGATCATCTTCCACGAGGATGAGCTACCGCCCGAGGGACGGAATCACAATCGAGCATTGCACATTACGGTACAATTTGAAGACAAGTTCATCGCCAGGGTCCTGGTTGATAGAGGTTCTAATCTGAATATTTGTCCACTGGATACCCTGAAAAGGTTGGACAAAGGTTTCCATGAAATACGGAATGGAAGCATGAATGTGAAGGCTTTTGATGGGTCCCAGAGGGCCACGATCAGGGAAATCAACCTTTGTTTGCAGATGGGGCCAACTTGGTTCGATGTTGAGTTCCAAATGCTTGACATACCAGCCTCGTATAATCTTTTGTTGGGCCGCCCGTTGATCCATGCTGATGGAGCCGTACCCTCCACACTACATCAAGCCGTAAAATTCGAATGGAACCGTCAGGAGGTAATCATTCATGGAGACGGGAGTAACCCCATCTACACCAGTCAAACCATTCCGGCCATTGGACATAAAAGAAGGCTAGGAGGGGAGACCTATCATCACATTGAACGGGTTAATTCCATCGAGAAGGATAAGTGGTGGAGTAACAAAATAGAAAGCATACTAGCATGGTCCGGGTATGAACCCGGTAAAGGGTCGAGCTTTTCTCTGAAAGATCCTCTACTCTAAACCGTTTTTACTTTCGTTGAAAACTAGGGTTTTTTTCGGAGTTCTTTCTACACCTGTTTTAACCGATTTTCTTATGATTAAACCTTTTTCCCTTATTTATTTTTACCGATTTTATGTTCCTACTACTTTTTAACTTGACTCTGTTAAAAGCCCTAATTTTTAAAGATTTTCATTACTTCATTTCTGTGTGTGCTAGCATGATTTTCTCTACTTCTTTTCTGTGTGTTAGCATGATTTTCTTTACTTCGTTTCTGTGTGTTAGCCTGTTTACCTGATTCATGTTAATCTCTCGTGGTCCCCCATGCTTCGGATATGTTATGCTGAATCTTTAGTCTACTTATATCATCCCTATATGATTGTGTTTGCTCATCTCTTATTTCTTCCCGTCTATATAACTGACCTTGTTTGTTTGCTACTCCTGTTCATTCGTCTCCATTTATATGGTGAAATATACAGAATCATGACTCCCCATGATTGATTCTGATTTTCCTTAATTGATGGTGATTGAAAGATCTTCTTGTAAAGCCCTAAAAGCTTTACCTCCTCTGTTTAAATTAACAGATTTCATTACCTTATTTACCATGGTACTTTGTTTACTTAGTCGTTCCTTAATCGGGTTTTTTTCTGAATTTGGTCCTAATTGACTACTATATGCCTACTGAACCTTGACTCTTTCCTTATTTAATCATGCACTGATTCTTCTTCCTGCTTTATATGGTACTAAATCTTTTCGTTTGATTTTAATTCCCTTAACTTAAGGAAGTACTTCCTTGATTCTCCGATTGATTGATTCTGAATTCTTAAATTAGTGTAATACTATGATTTTTACCTTATTCCACTACCTATTTTCAACTATAAATACTCTAAGTCTTTCACAAACAAGGCACCAACACTTGGCTTTCAGAAACTCCTATCTTATAAAAATCTCTGTTTCTCCCTTCTCCCATGTGTTATTTGCTACTATTAGCCGGCTGCAAGCCAAGGCTAATCATTTGTACCATTTGGTTCTTTCATTCTGCTTGCTTCTATCTTCACTGGTATGTCCTAGTTTAACTTAAAGCCTCAACAACAACATGTTTCTCATCTTGTTTCAGTTTCTTTTATTTCTAGCCTGCTTTTACTTGTGGTTCTGTTGTGAAGTTTGTAGTTAGGCTATATTATCAGCATGCTAGTATGACTCCCCTCCCTTTTAATTCATGCATTCCCTTGTGTGATTCAAGCATGTCTGAACAATTGTTCTCTTTACCTACTGTGTGCTTACCATTCTTATGAATCTCAAATCCTTATCCCCCTCTATGAGTCTATATTTTTTCCTGATTGGTTTGTGATTATGCAGTTTCAACTATTTCTGAGCATGTCCAAACCAGTCCAAATACCCTTGCTGGGGTTATGTGTTTGCAGTCAAATGCTTGTGTATTCCCAAACCCTTGACCCCTGTGTGACTTCTGAGTTCAGCTGGACTATGTGACTACTGATTACTGAAGTACTTGACTTTGTGTATCACTGCAACTTTTTTTTAGACAACCTCTATTACCTTATTAATTGCTTTCATAAACAGACTTTTAAGTCCAGTCTTTAATAAATTTTCTTTCAACCTGTGTTCTATACTAATGTACATACACATTACTGCACATAGGCAAGCCTTAGGGTATTTTGCAAAACCTGCATTTCCCTGAAGTTGTTTCCATCGTTCAACATTTCTGATTCTAATAAGTTGTTTAAAAGGAGTCACTAAGCAACTATTAGGTTATAACTTCTGAATCTGAAAGTGGTCTATTTCTGCATAACCTCTTAGAAATCCTGCTTTAGGACTTTGATTAATAAAGACCTTAACTGTGTTTGAGTCGTGCTACTTGTATGTTTGTTTGAGGGGGAAATTGTGAGCCTCTTAATTGCTCCCATTATGTGAAAGTCCTAAATGTTTTTAACTGTCGCCTTAGATTTTCGCCTTTAAAACCTTAGGGGTACGTCTAGAACCACCCATAGGTAGAGGTCCTAACACCCTCCGGGACCGTTAAGAAGGGGCGGGTAGCAACACGCAATAGGAATCAATGGCCAAACACTCGCTTTGCATGACCAATAAAGGGGTGGGAAGGGTAGACATGGATATGATGATCGGTGCGCTAATGCCACGCGTAGCCCCTTTTCAAGGAGTGATTACCGGGCATTGTACTGATGTGATCCTATAGGCTGACCAACCTAGGACCTCCCTCTCCCCAAATCCTCTTTACTTGCAGCTTTATTTTCCTTTTTATACATGGAACCTGTCTAAATTCTTACTTTATTATTTGAGTTATACAATGCCCGACATGCTCTGCTTGCAATTATTTGTTTCAACTGTTTGTTTATTTTGGACTAATTTGTGAGTGTAAGTTCGGTCGGGACCCCCAGTTGTGGACCAAGAAGGGTGCCTAACACCTTCCCCTCGAGGTTACCTCGAGCCCTTACCTTAATCTCTGAATACAAACCAACCCAAGAGTTAATTACTCTAGGTGCCTAATGCACCTAACTCGTTAGGTGGCGACTCTTCAAATACCCAATTCCCAAAAGAAAATGAGTCATTACACCCCGTGAACGTCGAAACCCGGACTCCTCCCCGCGGAGGAGATGAAAAGGGGGCGCGACACCCAACAGGACACAATATCTCGGCTCCAAAATCATAACCACACGACGAGTATGGTCGAACTCGAGTTGTCCCAAGAAGTTTTGCACAGGGTCGAATCGACTTTGAGAAAATCGAACGACAAGGAATCAGAGACAAATCCCGCTATCCTAAAAATGCTTAAAGAGTTGACGAAGCGAATCGAGACGGGAGAAAAGAAAATTGAGAAAAACGATAAGAAGGTGGAAACCTATAACTCCAGGGTCGACCAAATTTCGGGGGCACCACTGATATTGAAAGGACTAGATTCTAAAAAGTTCGTGCAAAAACCCTTTCCTCCAAGTGCAGCTCAGAAGCCAATCCCCAAGAAGTTCCGTATGCACGAGATTCCTACATGTAACGGGACGACTGATCCAAATGAACAGGTCACCTCGATACGTGTGCCATCAAAGGAAATGACTTGGAAGATGACTGAATTGAATCTGTATTGCTGAAGAACTTGGGGGAGACTCTATCGAAGGGTGCCATGATATGGTATCATAATCTACCGCCCAATTCTATTGATTCGTTTACTATGCTTGTAGATTCTTTTCTGAAGGCTTACGCCGGAGCCATTAAAGTTGCAACAAGGAAGTCAGACCTTTTTAAGGTAAGGCAGAAAGATAATGAGATGCTCAGGGAATTCGTATCTCGGTTCCAAATGGAGAGAACAGATTTGCCACCGTTACCGACGATTGGGCTGTTCAAGCTTTCACTCAGGGTCTCAACACTCGGAGTTCCATAGCTTCACAACACTTGAAGCAAAATTTGATCGAGTTTCCAACCGTCACGTGGGACGATGTACATAATCGATATCAGTCGAAAATCAGGGTCGAGGATGATCAATTGGGGACTACTTTAGGGTCTATTTATCCTAACAGGCCCATGGATAGAATCAAGAGGGATATTGATCGAGAGCTAAGGTCGAATAAAGATCGGTATCAACCGTACAATGGAGACCATAGAGGTAGCGGGTCTAGGCGAATCTTTGCACGGAGTGAGAGGAGAAATGATCGAAGTCAAATTTCACGGGGACTCATGAGCAAGAATGGTTTTGACAGGGATGTCGGGCCCAAAGAAGCTCCACGATTGTCAAAATATAACTTTAGTGTAGACGCATCAGCCATCAGACGTACCAAGGATACTAGATGGCCTCGACTTCTGCAGACCGATCTGGCCCAGAGGAACCCCAATCAAATATGAAAGTATCACGGCACCCATGGTCATAAAAAACAGAAGAATGTAGACAGCTAAGGGAGGAAGTAGCCCGATTGTTCAACGAGGGGCATCTTCGGGAATTTTTAAGTCATCGAGCTAAGAATCACTTCAAAAACAGAGATTCAAACAGACAAAACGAGCAAGAAGAGCCACAGCACGCGATTTACATGATTGTTGGTGGGGTCGATATTCCTCAAGGACCGATATTTAAGCGCACCAAGGTGACGATCACAAGGGAAAAGCAAACTCGAGACTATTTAACGGAAGAGACTTTGTCTTTCAATGACGAGGATGCAGAAGGGATCGAACAACCTCACAACGACACACTGGTAATATCTATCCTTATGAGTAAAATTCAAGTTAAATGTGTTTTGATTGATCCAAGTAGCTCGGCCAACATTATCCGATCAAGGGTCGTAGAGTAGCTCGGCTACAAGATCAAATTGTGCCTGCAGCCAGAGTACTTAATGACTTTAACATGGCAAGTGAAACCACCAAAGGTGAAATTATTTTGCCAGTAAATGTGGTCGGGACCATCCAAGAATCAAAGTTCCATGTGATCGAGGGTGACATGAGGTACAACGCACTGCTTGGAAGGCCTTGGATCCATAACATGAGGGCAGTACCCTCGACACTTCATCAAATTCTGAAGTTCCCAACATCGGAAGGAGTCAAAATGGTGTACGGGGAACACCGCCGCCAAGGAAATGTTTGCAATCGACGAAGTGCTACCGGTATTGACACATTCATCAGCAAAGGGATCAGAGTCGAAGGGAAAACTGGAGGCCAAATTGCAACCATAGTCACCGGCCTCGACCCAACCTGAGGAGCAGGGGACTTACGACGGTGATGACTATATGATACCTCGATCCTTCATAATCCCGGATGATTCTGACGCCACAAAATCAACGGTCGAAGAGCTGGAACAAATCATACTGATCGAGCATCTTCCCGATCAAAAGGTATACCTGGGCACGGGGTTAACTCCCGAGCTCAGGAAAAAACTTATTCAATTTCTTAAAGCTAATATGGATTGTTTTGCCTGCTCCCATCTCTATATGATAAGGATCCCACCGGAGATCACTACTCATAAACTAAGCTTCGACTCGAAGTTCCGCCCGGTGAAGCAAAAAAGGAGGCCTCAGTCGGAGGTCAAACACGCTTTCATCAAAGATGAGGTAACCAAACTTCTCAAAATAGGATTCATTTGGGAAGTAAAGTATCCCGAATGGTTAGGAAACGTAGTGGTAGTCCCTAAGAAGGGAAACAAACTTAGAATGTGCGTAGATTATAAAGACCTGAATAAAGCATGCCCCAAGGCTACTCCGGGTACACGAGACTCTCAATTTTCGATACCTACTCCGGGTACAACCAAATAAAGATGAACCCGGAGGACCAGGAAAAGACCTTGTTTATCACTAAGCATGGCACCTACTGTTATAATGTAATGCCTTTCGGACTAAAAAATGCTGGTGCAACCTATCAACGCCTAGTATATTGAATTTTCGAACAACAAATTGGGAAATCTATGGAGGTTTATATTTATGACATGATAGTTAAGTCCCTATGAGCAGAGGACCATTTGAAGCATTTGCAGGAAACTTTCGATATACTGAGGAAGTATAATATGAAGCTCAACCCAGAAACGTGCGCGTTCGGGGTTGGCTCGGCCAAGTTTCTTGGCTTCATGGTGTCCAATCGGGGGATTGAGATCAACCCCGATAAAATCAAAGCTATCGAATATATCGCGGTTGTAGATAATGTAAAGGTCATGCAGAGGCTAACAGGGCGCATAGCCGCCCTAGGGCGTTTTATTTCGAAATCCTCAGATAGGAGTCACCGATTCTTCTCACTGCTGAAGAAGAAGAGCAATTTTGCATGGACACCGGAATGCCATCAGGCCTTGGGGGAACTAAAGCGGTACTTATAGAGCCCGTCGCTGCTCCATACCACGAAAGTGGACGAACAACTTTATTTGTACTTAGCAGTCTCGGAGATAGCGGTAAGTGTAGTCCTTGTCCGAGAAGAACAAGGTACGCAATTCCCTGTTTATTATGTTAGTCGGACCTTAGGTGAGGCCGAAACTAGATATCCGCACTTAGAAAAATTAGTACTTGCTTTAATAAGCGCCTCTAGGAAACTAAAACCATATTTCCAATGTCATCCAATATGTGTCGTGACAACTTATCCTCTTCGAAACATTTTGCACAAACCCGAGCTTTCGGGTCGATTGGCCAAATGGGCCGTCGAAATCAGTGGGTACGATATTGAGTATCGACCCCGAACCACCATCAATTCTCAAATTTTGGCAGACTTCGTGGCTAACTTTGCGCCGGCCCTTGTACCCGAGGTTGAAAAAGAACTGCTGATGAAATCGGGTACATCTTGGGGGATCTGGACCCTCTTTACGGACGGTGCTTTGAACATGAAGGGTTCCAGACTAGGCATCGTGCTAAAATCACCTACGGGTAATATTGTTAGACAGTCTATCAGAACTACAAAATTGACTAACAATGAGGTCGAATATGAGGCCATGATTGCAGGTAGGGGTGTACATATGTCGGGTTGATTCGAATTTTACAATTACCAAACCAAACCAATAGTGTCGGGTTATTGAATCTAAAGACCAAACCAAACCAATAAAATTCAGGTTTTTTCAGTCTCGGTTTTTCTCGGGTTTTCTCGGGTTTTCGGGTTAACAACAAACCCAGTTTGATCCCAACAAGTGGGGTCTGGGAAGGGTAGTTTGTACGCAGACCTTACCCCTACCTAATGGAGGTAGAGAGGTTGTTTTCAATAGACCCTCGGCTCAGGAAGGACAAGAAGAAGAAATGAAAAAAAGGGGGGGGGGGGGAGATAAAGGATAAGTAGTACCAAATAATAGCAGCAGGGAATACAATACCTGAGACAAACACAACAACCTAATATAATAGAAATCTAAGAATATGAAGGGACATGCATGCTACTAAGACTAACAGTGAACAACTATAAACTACCTACTAACCTTCTACCTTAATCATCGACCTCCACAACCTCCTATCAAGGGTCATGTCCCCAGTGAGCTGAAGAAGCGCCATATCGTGTCTAATCACCTCTCCCCAGTACTTCTTAGGCCTACCTCGACCTCTTCTCAAACTCTCCATAGCCAACCTCTCACACCTCCTGACAGGAGCATCAATGCTTCTTCTCTTATCATGTCCGAACCATCTCAGCCTCGACTCCCGCATCTTGTCCTCCACAGAGGCTACTCCCACTCTGTCCCGGATAGCTTCATTCTTAATCTTATCTATCTTGGTACACCCACACATCCATCTCAACATCCTCATCTCTGCGACTCTCATCTTCTGCATATGGGAGTTCTTGACTGGCCAACACTCAGCCCCATACAACATAGCTGGTCGAACCACCGCTCGATAAAACTTACCCTTAAGTCTTAGCGGCACATTACTTGTAAAATCGGGTTTTTTCCGGTAAAATCTTCGTAGAACAAAATATATAACTTGTGCTCAAAATATTTCTTTAATCCTAGTAAGATACAACTATATAAAGTATTTTCCAAGAAAATAATACAAAATATGAGCTGTGTCATGTCATTATCCTAAAATATTCAATAATAAAGACAATAAAATTATGTAATATAAATATTGCTAATTAAAAAGCCATAACAAAAACAAAAATAAACTAGCAGTACTAAGTCATGATGAAATAAGTAGACTAATAATGGAGTATTAATTACATGACTAAACGCTAAAGAAAAAATAAAAATAGGTTATGCATTTTTATATAAAATATTGCAAAACAAAAAATAGATATTTAATACATTCTCGTTCGTAGTGTTGAACTGAATTTCTTTTGTTAGCATTAGTATTGATTTGATTTTGGTTTGAGCTTTTGTTAGCATTATTTAATTTACTAATATTAATATCTATAAAACTTATTGGAACATTCAAAAGTTCTAAGTCCAACCTTGAAATAATACTTTAAAAGATAAAATTTTGAAATTTTTTAAGAAATATTTATAAATTACATCACAATAAGTATATTTATATATTAAATATATCTAAAAGTTTTATATATGTAATATCGGGTTGGTTTGGTTTCGGTTTGACTTTCTTTAGTTAAAACCAAACCAAACCAATTATGGTCGGGTTTTTTTTCCAATACCAAACCAAATCAAACCAAACCATAGTCGGATTTTTTTTCTCGGTTTGACTCGGATTATCGGGTTGGTGCGGTTTGTCGGTTTCCTTTGTACACCCCTAATTGCAGGTCTCGAACTAGCTAAAAGTTTGGGAGCGGAGGTCATAGAGGCCAAGTGTGATTCCCTCCTTGTTGTAAACCAAGTTAATAGGACTTTTGAATTCCGGGAGGAACAAATGCAGAGATACTTGGATAAACTACAGATGACTCTACATCAATTTAAGGAATGGACCTTGCAATATGTACCTCGAGAATAGAACAACGAAGCCGACGCTCTTGCCAATCTAGGTTCGTCGGTCAGAGATAACGAACTCAACTCGGGGATTGTCGTACAACTCATGCGATCGGTGATCGAAGAAGGCCACGTTGAAATAAACTCCACGAGTTTGACCTAGGATTGGAGAAACAAGTACATAGAGTACTTAAAGAACGGAAAGCTTCCATCAGACCTAAAGGAGTTGAGAGCTCTGCGCAAAAAGGTAGCACTGTTCACTTTGTCCGAAGACGGAACGCTGTTTAGAAGGATGTTCGATGGACCGTTGGCAATATGTTTGGGACCGGGAGATACTGACTACGTCCGACGGGAAGTTCATGAAGGCACTTGTGAAAACCACTCAGGCACCGAATCGCTAGTTCGAAAGGTAATCGCCGGTTATTATTGGATTGATATGGAAAAAGATGCAAATGAGTTTGTGCAAAAATGTGATAAATGTCAAAGACATGCTCCGATGATTCATCAACCCGGAGAGCAGCTCCATTCGGTCTTATCCCCATGGCCGTTCATGAAATGGGGAATGGACATCGTCGGCCCTCTTCCATCGGCCCTAGGTAAAGATTAGTTTATTTTATTTATGACGGATTATTTTTTAAAGTGGGTTGAAGCACAGGCTTTCGAGAAAGTCAGAGAAAAAGAAGTCATAGACTTCATTTGGGACCACATCATGTGCCGATTCGGGATGCCCTCCGAGATCGTATGTGATAACATAAAGCAATTCGTAGGCAGCAAAGTGACTAAATTTCTCGAGGATCACAAGACCAAAAGAATCCTATCGATGCCTTATCATCCCAGCGGTAACGGACAAGCTGAATCGACCAACAAAACCGTCATTCAGAACCTTAAGAAGAGATTGATCGACACCAAAGGGAAGTGGAGAGAGATACTGCCCGAAGTTCTATGGGCATACCGCACAACATCGAAATCCAGTACCGGAGCAACACCTTTCTCGTTAGTTTATAGCGCTGAAGCCCCGATCCCACTCGAAGTCGGAGAACCTAGCATCAGATTTCTATATGCAACAGAGAAGTCAAATAACGAGCCTATGAATACGAGCCTAGAATTGTTGGACGAAAGACGCGAAGGCACCCTCGTCCGATTAGTTGCCCAAAAACAGTGGGTCGAAAGGTACTACAATCGAAGAGCTTATCTTTGACATTTTAACATCGGGGACTTGGTGCTTAGCGAAGTTACCCTCAACACCCGAATCCGAATGAAGGGAAACTAGGTCTGAACTGGGAAGGACCGTACCAGGTTCTCGAAATCACAGGTCGTGATGACGCCCAACACTAATGCTAGGCAAGCCCGACCATTTACTCTCTCAACCCGAGCACAAAGCTCAAAACCAATTAATCAGATACTTAAAATCAAATATTAATACTCATAGTTGAAATACTCAATTAAAACAATACGAAATACTGACATAAACTGTAACTCCCAAAGACCTGGGGTCATGAGTCTAGAGCCTCTAACTAATAACAGAGTCAAGAATCCTCAAAATAAGTATGTTCTAAAGTACGGAAATAATAAAAGGATAAGGGAGAAGTCGGGTCCTGCGGACGCCATAGCAGCTACCTCGACCACTCCTGGAACTCTGGAAACCAGCGGCTAGCTCAACTAAGATCCCGAAGTACCTGAATCTGCACACAAGGTGCAGGGAGTAGGGGGTGAGTACTACCAACTCAGTGAGTAATAAGCATATAAAATGTCTGAAGATAAGAAATCCACGAAATGCCACAAAGTAAAGCTAAAACTAACAGTCCAACACCTAACTACGAACCAACAACAAAACAACTTCAAATATATCAGTCAAGTATAATGTAAGGATGCAATGCAATGCACATGACCGCTACGGCGCGTAGCCCGATTCATTTAACGTCGACGGCGCTCACTGGGGGTGTGTACAGACTCCGGAGGGGCTCCTTCAGCCCAAGCGCAATATAATCATACCATTCGCTGCGGCGTGCAGCCCGATCCATACTCAGTCCACAATATGCATATGAGTCACGTAACAGATTCAATTAATTTTTCCAATTTCCAATTTATTAAGAAGAATATACTTTAGATGTTTAACTTCAGGAAAAGTGACTTAGCATTTCATAACAGTGATTAAACACAGGACTGAGATCAATGATTATACAAAGCATGCTATCACAATGACATTCATCCTCTAAGGATGCTACAGATCGGCACAAGGCCCCAAACACGGCAATAAGCCCAGATAAATTCAATACAGGGTGCGTATCAGTCGCCAATATAGAAATGTTCTTGTTCGGGATGGACTAAGTCTCAATCCCCAGTCATAACTAATCCCGCACCTGCCATGGGGTGCGAGTCACGCCCTACAATAGCGTCACAATGTGATAAGCCGGGGTTTCAAACCCTCAGGCCATCATATACACCAACTACTCACCTCTATCCGGCTGTAGAATGGTCCGCAATGCCTTTTCCTTTCGTATCGACCTCCTCGCGCGTCGAATCTAGTCAAAATCACAACGAATACATAAATATGGGTTAAAGAAACATAACCCAATCAAAAATACTCGAAAAGTACTAAAATTCACGAAGTTGGTAAAACCCGAGCCCCGGGCCCACTTCTCGAAAAATTCCGAAAATCACTCCAACGGATTCCTCGTCTCGCCACGAGTCCGTGCATATAAAGTTTACCAAAATCGGAGATCAAATGGCCTTTCAAATCCTAAAAATTCGTTTTCAAAAACCAAGCCCTAGTTCTTCACAATTTCTACCCACTTTCATGAATTTGAGTGTTGATTCTTCCATAAAATGGTATTTTCTAGTCATAAGACTTACCTCAAATCAATACCCGTTGAAAACCCTCTTCAAATTGCTCAAAAAAGCTCTCTTGGCGGAGTAAAAATGTTTTCTTATCTTCTGAAATTCGCGAACACTGCTTCATTAAAACCCTTCAGCAATTTTCACTTCTGCGGTCCCGTAACCGCTTATGCGGGACCGCTTCTGCGGCTATATGACCGCTTATGCAGTTTTTCATTAAATCCTTGGCTTTCCGCTTTTGCGCCTAACCATCCGCTTCTGCGGATCTCACCATTCCGCTTCTGCGGCCTCGTTTTCACCTATGCGGACACGCTAAAGCGATACCCCATCCGCTTTTGCGGAATTACCCCGGTCCCTCATGGACCGCTTATGCAATCTCTTAGCTGCATCTGCGGAACCGCTTCTGCGGCTCCTTTTCCGCAGATGCGGAAATACCAGAAGCCAGGTGCACCAGACCTGCAACAAACATCAAGATTCTCCGTTTAACCTCCCGAAATCACTCCGAGGCCCCCGGGACCTCAACCAATAGCACCAACACACCCCAAGACCTTATTCAAACTTGTTCCAATCATCAAAACACTATCGTTAACATCAAAATCATCGAATTACCACGGATTCAAGCCTAAGTTAAACTAAAACTTTCGAAACTTGCATTTGATCTAAAACCCGACCTAAACACCTCCGAATGATCTGAAACTTTGCACGCATATCCAAAATCACCTAACGGAGCTACTGCAACTCTCGGAATTCCATTCCGACCCTCGGATCAAAATCTCACCTACCATCCGGAATTCGCCAAAATCCAACCTTAGCCAATTCAAGCCTAATTCTACACCGGACCTCCAAATTCAATTCCGATTGCGCTCCTAAGTCACAAATCATCCCCCGAAACTGGTCGAATCATCGGAAATCCATTCCGAGCCTTCTAACTCATAAGTCAACATTCGGTTGACTTTTCCAAACTAACCTTCTCATAAAGAGGCTTATTGTCTCATTTCTAACCGAACTCTATCCGAATTACTTCAAATTCTCTAAACACATATAATGAAACATATAGAAGCAATAAACGGGAAAACGGGGCGGTAACTCCCGTAATGACGGGTCGGGTCGTTACACTCGGCGCGATGAACGGCGAACAATTACCAAGCAATTGGAATGTATCGCACCTAAAAGGATACTACTGCTAAGGTACGACCCCTTCCATTTTCATTTTTATTTTAAACTAAATCTTGTAGGTGTTCGATCAGAAATAGCAATGGAATCCTTGACACGAAGTCTTTAGGTCTGAAAGCACGCGTTGCACTTTAGACCAGTTTTTTTTGCAAATGGGTTTTCCGGCGAGGTTTTTAATGAGGCAACCATTGATCGTGCTAACTTAGAACAATTCAACAGTATTCGAGGATTCTTTACAATCAACCTCGAATACTGGGGGGCATTACCCTCGAATGTCAACTTTGTTGCGAGAAAATTACTTCATGGCATCAGGGTCTCGATAGGAAAATTTGTAAGGGCCAAACGGTCAAACGAACCGTGCCTGCGTAGTTTGCTCGAGCCCTGGCACAGAACACGTACACATGTATAATCAATTATAAAGAGAAGTATATTTCCTTGCCAATATCTCATGCCTTAGAAAAGTTCTTCTACTTCACAATTTCATACTCTCGATCTATTATGTAAACGGGCTTAAGGGCCGATCATAGACAGAGTTCGGATAATTACCCCCACGCTTGGGGACTGCCGTCCAAAAAATAAACGAGACCGAATTATTAAAACTTCGGGATCATAAGACCTTTTAGGCAAATCTCGATTTTTATAGGCCACGGCCACCCCACTCAGAGACTGACATTTCGGGCAATCTCAAAGTAAAATGGGAAAATAAGCCCAAGGGGCAAATCCCAAACTAAAGAGGCTACGGCCGAATTAACACAGCTCGAAGACGGCCGAATTCCATAATTAAACAGGCCTTCAAATTCTTTCATAAACCGGTTAAAAGGGCTACCCCCGGCAAAATCATAAAAGGCTTTGATAATATCAAGCCTCGAAAACTCTAAAGAGTACAAAATTGTTCGAACTCTCAAACAGTTCTTTATTTCATGCTAAGGCATTACAACCTTTGTGAACACGAATGATAAACAAAGGGAATACTTTGAAAGACGAAAAGGGTAGAAAAGCCATATATACTTTGAAAGACGAAAAGGGTAGAAAAGCCATATATATTTTACAAAGGCCAGATCGGCCAAATACAAAATTTATAAAATCCTAAGGGCTACTTTCATTTCGAGTTCGAGAGATCCTTCTCACTTGACTAGAAAGCCTAAGCGCTACCTAATTCCGAGTTCGGGCATATCCTCACTCGATCATTAAGCTTAAGGGCTATATAAACTCAAGTTCGAGTTACCATTTGGGGTCCATCGATTAGAAAAGGTTGAAGGCGAGGCTTATTATCGGCCCTAACCTTCCCCAAACCTTGGACCCTCGAACACAACTTCATGATATTATGCTAAGGCATTTTGACCCTTATGTGAAATAACAAAAAAGACAACAGATTCATAAGCTATTAAAAGGAAGAAGTTTTATATTCATCAAAAACTTTTTACAAAGGCAACATAGCCCGATGGAAATTCTTTACAAAGGCCGGAACGACCTCAACAAAAATTAAAAAAACCATCTAAAAGCTTGAGCAACACAATCCTTATCGGTAGAAGTATCTTCGCCCTCGGAGTCTTATTCACCAGATCCACTCAAACTCTCGGAGTCCTCCTCGGGAAAAGCCAGCTTCCGAGCCTTTATTTCCTCTACCCTGGCAACCTCGATTTCAGCAGATATAGCGAAGCTTTGATCACGGGCCCCCTCAAGGGCCTCCCTTCGAGCTTGCCACTTTGCATAATTCACCATGCTCTTGGACTGTGCTAGGGTGGCTTCAGAATCAGCCTTGTATTGGGTCACACCAGCCTGAGCCTTAATATTGGCCGCGGCCGCCTCGGATCTAGCTACCTCGAGCTCTTTGTCCAAACTAGCTAAATTGGACTCGAGCTCCTCGGCTTTCTTCGCATGAACCGAGGCATTTTCTCTTAAAGACCGAAGTTGTGACTCTGGCGAATCCAGATCTTTTTGAACGACTTTCTTTTGTGCATCCAAAATGTCCATACACCCCTTGAACTCTTCAGCCTCGACTCGTACTTTATCTATTTGCCTTTGGAGGCCCTTGATCTGTTCGAGCCTCTGTCAAACCTACAGAATTGGATCGTTAGTTATTATCTCCAACTCATCCTCACTATCATGAAGGACTCGGAATACCTGCTCGGCCATCTCAGCATGCTCATCTCGAGCCGCTACCAAATCTACCTGAAGCTTCTCACTGAGAAGCTTGTAGGTATCACATTTCTCAGTAAGGCCCTGGACCTCGGCCTAGCTTCCCCTCGGATTCGAAGAAAGGCCTCATGATGCAACACCAAATCCTACAAGAAAGGAAGAAAATGTTAGAACTATCTACGATTCAAAGTTATAAAGAGATAATGGAATGACCCTTGAACTTACCCGATTCAGAGCGTGCTGGGCCTCGTTGAACATGCAAGAAACTTCCACTTCATCCATCTTGGCTTGGTCCTCTTCAGTGACCAAGCATCGGAGATAGCTAGCCACCCCTACGGGGGTAGAGAAAACTCGAGCATCCTCTGGGACTGAGATGATAAGTGGCCGCTTACGCCCGGGATCGACATTGGGGGCCGGGAATCGGTTGGTCAGTTCAAAGCTCGAGGAAGCCTCACTCGAGCTCTTCCTCGGTACATCCAAGTCACCCAGACCGGTGACATCTTCTACCTCAGCAAAATAACCACGGAAAAAATCTTCTTCTCCGTGGGATCCTTCCCCGTGACAAGTCTCCACAGCCTGAGCGTCATATATCATCAAATCAGAAACTGGAGGGAACGAGGGGGAATCACCAATCTCTATTTCCCCAAGTGGGCCTTTCAAGGCATCGCCTCCGTTCTGGGGAGTCTCGAGCCCGATTTTTGCACCAGCCTTGATTTCCTCCTCGGTATCCTTCCCACCTCGAGGTGAAGCATCTTCGGCTTTTTCTGGCTCGGGCTCATCAGGTCGGAGTAAAGCAGTTTCGGCTCCCGCCGGCCTAGTGGTTCCTTGAATCTCGGTGCCAGTTCGCACACGGGTCACCAGCCTGGAGTCTTATTCTTCGTCGTCCTCTTCTACCTCGTCCCTCAGCTGTTTGACTGACTCTATAGTTAGGCGGATGACCCCCTTGGGTTTACGGGGCCTTCTCGCCGGTTTTTTCTTTTTCGGGCCCAGAGAGCTCGGAGCCCCTTTTCTCTTCTTCTCCTTGGTCTGCTTCAGGGCAGGTGAAGGGGAAAGCGCCTCTTCTTCAGCAGAGGGGGGCCTTATTGCTACATCTTTCCCTAGGCCTACAAAAGGAAAAAGATGAGTAAATCCAATACAAAGCACGAATGGAAACCACTCTAAAGAGAGAAGATTACCGTGGTTACGGGCCTCCCATTGGCCCCTCAATATTTCCATCCAAGCACACTTGGAGTATGACCTCTGCGACACCAGGCCCCTGACCCATTGCTCGAGGTCGGGGATCACCTCTGGTACGACGAGCACAACTGCAACACAAAAAACTTAGATAAGGAGAGAAGATGAGAAGTAAAACGACAAAGATAAATATTCAAGGCAATACTTACGAGTCATGTTCCATTTTTCAAGAAACGACATGTCTTCGACAGGGATTAGATCCGAAGTCTTTATTCCGAAAGATCTACCCATCTAACCTCGATCTCGGGTCTCGTCTATGCTCGAGAATAGGGGTTTGGTGGCTCGGCGGTAAAGCTTGATCATGCCTCCACGATAAAGCCGGGGGCTGTAGAGACGCATAAGGTGATCGAGGGTAAAAGGATGCCCCTCGATCTTGCTTACAAAATATCGAAGGAGGATCACGATCCTCCAGAATGATGGATGGATTTGGCCAAGGGTGACATCGTACCTCTTGCAAAAGGGGTCGGTGATGGGGTCTAAGGGACTTATCGTGAAGGGGTAAATATAGACACTTAGATACCCCTCCACATAAGTGGTGATAGATTCCTCAGGGGTAGGAACTACTACATCTTTTCCTACCCAGTTGCATTCCTCTTTCACCTTCTCGAGGAGACCGTCCGTAATTGTACATATGTATCTTGACATCGGTTCGCATCGACCCGGTGTCGAGGGTGTGTTCTCCACCTTAAAATCAGTAGCAGTGGTGCACTTTGTCAAAACTAAGTCCTCTAGGGGAGGATCCGCCGCTGGTTGCTCGCCGGCCGGCCGAGACGAGGAAGCGTTTTCTTTCTGCAGAACAGTTTTAGATGTTTTGACCATTTTTTAAGCAAGGGAGAATAGGGATTGGAATTTTGGTGTTTTGGGAAGAACAAGCAAAGAAATTCAAAGATCTGAAGACAAGAAGCTCTGAAGAATGCAGAGAAATATCAGAATTAGAACAAAAGAGATTGAAAGTAAAGTTTGGACAAAAGAGGAAGATGCATTTATAGGTTGGAGACGACAGTTCAGAACTAGTAGTGGCCAACCGTCGACTGACGCGCATTAAATGCTCAGAAAATTGAACTTACGGGACGTTTTGGTCACCTCTGCCGCTTGCGTCACGATTCTTACGTCATGATAAACCGAGGAAAAGTTCGAAGACTCAATTCGTTTCTTGTTGTTACACTCCAAAAAATGAGGGGACTATCTGTATACGGTCAGAATCACGCTTCCCTAATTTTGTGTGGCTAGTCGAAACCGGGATGGCAGACCAAGGCTCAACCTCGCATTGCATCAAACCATGGCATGGAGAAGAATTGCTAAGCTCATAAGTCGATGATCGATCAAGATTGAGACCAGCCGTGATCGAGACCGAAGCGAGATAAAGACCGATCAAGATCGAAGGAAGCCAGCTAAACCGAATAACAGAAAGCTGAGATATCCATGATCGGGCAAGGATCGTGGCGGAAATCTCTGCACGTATCGAGTCAAGACTGGATATTTAGCCAATCATGAGATTTCCTTATGTATTTAGAATTGTACCATAAGTAGAATTCCTCTACTATATAAAGGGAGTTCTAATCATTTTATGATGATTAGGATATTCACGCAAAACCAAGCAATACACTATATTTTCTCTCTTAAAGCTCTGTTGTTCAGTTCATACTTTTTTGGCATACTCTGTTGGTTTGAGGGAGATCTAGCTCGAAGGCCATAGCTATTCATTATATTGGTTTGATTTGTTATACAGTTAATTTCTAACATTAATTCTCATATTTCTCAGTTTGTGCCAAGCAAAGTCACTATCCTTAAAACCACTTATAAGTTTTATTGTTATTCAATTTTAAGGGAAAACAATGAGTCTTAAATAAAACCAAAAAAGCTTAACAATTGAGAATGATTTGTCTCATTGCAAAGGTAAAAAAGGGCAGCCTGCTGCACAAGGCATCACACGTTCATGACGGGTCTGAGAAGGGCTGCACCTTAAGGGGCGTGACGTAGACAGCCTAACCTAATACAAATATTAGTAGCTACTTTCACGGCTCGAACCCGTGACCTATAGATCACACAGAAACCAAAATTCATAAAACATGAGCCATGTATAATGTTTTATTCAATCACCAACAATAATGACATCCAACACTTATAAGTCCGTCAAAATACATTACATTACTTGAAAGAGCAGAAATTATAATTATAAAGATGCATAAAGGCCAATAAAAAGAGGATTACATTTGCTTGTTCTTCTCGTTGAAATATTCAACAGTAGCTTTCAAGATGGCAAAAACGGCTGGGATATTGCCAATAGTAAGATGAATATTTTCAGCATCTTTAGTCTCAAAACCAATGGTAATTTTCACAATGCATGAATTCTCATCCTTGTTTACAACTTCAAACTTAAATCCATAGAAACTGAATCCTAGATCAAGATATCCACCTTCAACCATCTCGATTACCTTCACTCGTTTTTCATCGTCTATTGAGACGAATTTTTCTTTATATGGTGCATTACCAGGAAAACCTAATATATTTGGTCCAAGAAAATCGTCAATAAAGTTAAATAATTTACCAAATTATCACGTAAAAAATAAGAACCAGAAGGAAAAATAATGTAATGTGTGTTAACCCACAAAGAATCCTCAAAATGCACCATACGCGATGTGAATCTGGATTAATATGTGTATAAATATAAGAATTTATAACTCTGCACCTCAATTATTGTTAAGTGATAAATATGTGTGTATAAGAGACGAGTCTTGTACTCATCGATTTACATCAAACACAACGGATAATTTTTTCCGGACTTCCACCTCCATTCCAAAAAAAAAAGGTACAACAAGAAAATAAAAATCAAGAATAATCAATGGAATGAAAATATTTTTAATAGGATTTTGAAGTAAAATGACTTACTAACTTGCAGGACTGAACCAATGCCACCATTGCCTTCAATAAACTCAATCTTTTCAACAATGTGTTTTTCAACAAGAAATTTGACAAATTGAATAGTGGAATAGAGATTCCACACTTCACTTGCTGATGCATTTATTTCTGCTTGCTCTGAAAATTTTCCTAACATTTTTTGCTTTCTGATAACTTAATCAATAAGCAGTTAAGCACTAAATATATAGTTGGTAATGAAATAGACATATATATAAGTTGATGATAAGATACAATTTCAACCACAACTTCTTGACTATGTATAGACTAAATCATAATTGGCCGGCCTTTTTATTTTACTTGGTTGGTGCGACTTCCTTGGATGCCAGGGCATTTTTACAAATGGCTGTTTTAATGTCACTATTGAAATTATATCCTCGTCAGTCCAAAAAGTTAAATTTGTGTGTAGGAAAATTCATTCATCTACTATTGGGGCTCGCTGAGAAAACGAGGACAAAATTAAAAAAGTGGACTAAAAATAAGCCGTAGATGCTATATTCCAAGATAATAGATTGTATCTAGTATAACGAAATTTATTTTACATATAAAATATCTTTTTAGAAAATGTTTCTGATGTTTGGCAAATTTACTTTCATAAACTTCTGAATAAAGAGGGGTACAAAGATATTGTACTAGGTAAATTGGAGCACTTCATGAGTCACCGAGATTTTAGGTATTGTAGACGCATTAAGGTTGAGGAGGTCGTGGAGGCTATGCGTAAGATGAGCAGGGGCAGAGCGACGAGGCTACATGAAATTCCGGTAGAATTTTGGAGGTATGTGGGTAGCGTTGGCTTGGAGTAGCTGACTGGGCTGTTTAATGTTAGTTTTAGGACGAATAAGATGCCAAATGATACGATGATCCCGCTGTACAAGAACAAAGGTGATATCCATAATTGTAATAACTATAAGGGTATCAATTTGCTTAGTCATACTATGAAAGTTTGGGAGAGGATGGTGAAATTGAGGGTGAGGAGGTCGGTGTCTATATCCGAGAACCAGTTCGGATTCATTCCTGATCGTCCAACTACGAAAGCTATCCATCTTATTAGGAGCTTGGTGAAACTTACATGGATAGGAAGAAGGATTTGTACATGGCGTTTATTGACCTAGAGAAAGTGTATGACAAGGTCCCTAAGAAGGTTCTTTGGAGATGCCTAGAGGTAAAAGGTGTTCCAGTAGCATACATTGAGGTGATCAAGGACATGTATGATGGAGCTAAGACTCGGGTTAGGATAGTGGGAGGAAACTCAGAGCATTTTCCGATTGTTATGGGTTACACCAAGGATCTACGCTCAGCCCGTTATTTTCCCCAGCGATGAACGCACTGACACACCATATTCAAGGGAAGGTGCCATGGTGTATATTTTTCGCTGGTGATATAGTTCTGATTGCTGAGACGCAAGGCGGTGTTAAACTAGAGGCTGTAGGTTTGAAAACATATCTTGAGTCTAGAAGTTTCAAGTTGAGCAGGACTAAGAAAAAATACTTAGAGTCCAAGTTCAACGATATGACGGGGGAAGCGGACATGGACGTGAGGCTTGATTCACAAGTCTTCCCCAAGAGAGAAAGTTTTAAGTATCTTGGGTCAATTATCCAGGGGGGTGGGGAGATTGACGAGGATATCACGCACTGTATAGGGGCGGGATGGATGAAATAGAGGTTAGCATCTGGCGTCTTGTGTGACAAGAATGTGCCACCGAAACTTAAAGGTAAGTTCTATAGAGCTGTGGTTAGACCGGCCATATTGTACATGTCAAAGCGTTGGCCAGTCAAGAATTCTCATATCCAGAAGATGAAAGTAGTAGAGATGAGGATGTTGAGATGGATGTGCAGGCACACTAGGTTATATAAGATTAGGAATGAAGATATTCGGGTGAAGGTAGTTGTGGCCCCCATGGAAGACAAAATACAGGAAGCGAGACTAAATGGTTCGGTCACGTGTAGAGGAAAAGTCTAGATGCTCCGGTAAGGAAGTGTGAGCTGTTGGCTTTGGCGGGTATGAGAAGAGATAGAGGGCGGTCTAAGAAGTATTAGGGAGAGGTGATCAGGCAGGACATGATGCGGCTTCAACTTGCCGATAACATGACCCTTGATAAAAAGGTGTGGAGGTCGAGCATTAGGTTTGAAGGTTATGAGGTAGTTGAGCATTTTTTTACCCCGTACTGGGTGTAAGGCTAGTTTGATAGTATCTTGTCTTGGACTGCTAGTGGTGCATGTTGTGTTCATACTTTTTTTTCGCTCCGATTTCGTAGTACCTTGCTATTGTTATTGATTATTGATATTGCTTTTTCAATCTATTTTTTTATTCTTAAGTTGTTGGTACTATCTTCTGGGCCTCTATTGTTGTTACTTTTTAATTGTCTCTTTTCATCTTCTTAAGCCGAGAGTGTATCAAAAACAACATTTCTACCCTAGCAGGGTAGACATGAGATCTGCGTACACATTACTCTCTCCATACCCCACATGTGGGATTATACTGAGTTATTGTTGTTATTTTTTTGTGATTAAGAAAATATTTTATAAATATATTAAAGACTAATAATATTGTTAGTAAATTGGAGAGTTCTAATATTATTAAGAAAAATGTCGCATTTGCTCTTGAACTTTGTGGATGGTCTAAATTTTCCTTTAGTTGTTGTCATTACATAAGGGAAAAATGGAACCACTTTGATAACAATCTTTTTAGGGCCACCAATAAAATTTTGATTCGGTTAAGAAAAATCTTGGTAAAATAGTTTTCGTCCGGAATTTTGAAGCACGCTCGTCAAAATATTGGAAAGCAATTCTCACAATCGCCAGAATTTTGTAGGACTTGGAATTCAACCATAATGCTGTAAAATTTTGGTGATCGATCATGATTTGTGGCAAAATCATGACGATCATCAGAGTTTTGCATGCACTGTGGCTGAATCTTCTAGTGATCGTCAGGATTTAACACAAATTCTGACAATCACATAACTTGTTGAAATTTCAGGCGGATGTACCTTAAAATTTGGCGCTCGCTATTTTCCCAACACTTCTTTCATCGAAGTCAAAAAATTTACAGTGGCGCAGAAATATCCTATTTTTATCGTTCTCCCCTATAATAGAAGACAAGCTTGTTGTATTTCGCATAATCAAAGAGGCAATTTTGATCCTTTACAGTAAAATTATCAAGCATGATAAAAAAATTGAAAATAACTAGATTCCTCAATGAAACGGGATAATCGTCCCAAGACAAGAATATAAGAAGAAAAAGGGAGGAATGCATAAGCCCTCGTTTGGTCATAGATTTTGCTAAATATTTTTTAATTTTTTTTGCCAAATACCTGTTTGTTTATAGATTTTATCCATATTTTGATAAATTTTCAAATCCCAAACTCAAGTGCTATTTTTGGCCCAAAATATTACCGTTTGGTTTTTGAAATTTTTTTAAAAATTGCTCCAAACTTTTGTATTTTATAAAAAAGCCCACTTTTTGTTATTATGACCCAACTAAGCCATATCTACCTACTTTTTCCCTCATTAAACTCACGCGGGTTTGCCATTCTCTATAAATAGAAGAAAACCTTCGCCAAAGTTGTTGTGCCAATCTGTGGCAATCCCACCGCAACGAACAAAATTAGAAGGTAATTTGCTAAAAATTGCTAATCTGTGTATAAATTTTCTTCAGATTTGTTTTGCTTGTTTTGTATGATTTTTTTTAAAAAAATTTGTTTTGCTTGTTTTGTATGAATTTTCTTCAAAGTTGTTGAGTACTTTTTGTCGTTTTGAAAACTTATGGGTATAAGTTACATTTCATATTTTTGCCAAAAAAAAGTGAGGCATGTTTTAAAAAATTATGTCCAAATAGATTTTCATCTTCAAACCAAATTTCATCTAAATCAGAATTTTTAAAACAAATTTGAAAAGTTATGGTTAAACGCTAGCTAATTAATGGATCAAACAATGCAAAAAGAAAATAAAACCTAAAAGTTTTAACGATCAGTTTGAGCTTAAATGACGAAACTGCCCTTACGTCTCTGTACTCATCCAGCCTTCAATTATTGCAAATACGGGGTAAAACTAAGGTCATAAATGTAAAATCGTAACACCATAGGGTACGACTATAAATATCCTCTTCGCGACGAGACCGATTCCGTGTGAATGAACTCTAGACGGAAAGAATGAGGGAGCAGAGAGGTAGTTGGGAGTCTCTAATGGTGGTTGCCCTCTCTCTGTTTTCTGCCTATGATTTTCTTTTCCATTTTCACCAAACGCGGCATTAATAAACCACCATTCATCTTAAGGGTCTGTTTGGTTAAGCTTCAGATCTGAAACACACACACATATATATATATATATATATGGAGACAGCTAAAGTTGCCAGATCTAACCTTCTGCTTCTGCTTCTGCTTCTTCCTCATCATCATCATCTTCGTTATTGTTATTATTATTATTACTCCCTCCGGTCCAATTTAGTGATTTATCGTTACTGTATCAGATGAGAGGCTGTGATGATTAAGGTGTCGTCTAGAGTTCGTCAGGGAAATGGAGCGGCCCGTATCTTGGCGGGGCGACCCGGTAAGGCACTATTTTATTACTGTGCAACTGAGGTTTGCAGCCATGGCGGTTGCTTTGTCTCCTTTGCCCTGATTTTATCACAGATCTGAGCCTCAATATACCCAAGTAAAAAAGGAACAATAGTTTCGAAAATGCTTTAGGTTTTTTTTTTTTTTCTTGGAAAACAAATAGTAATCTTATTTATTTTTCGCTTTTTGGTACGCAAATTAAGGAAAATAATTTTTCGAGAATATTTATAAATAATTTAGATACAATAAACACATGAAGCTATAAACTTTCGAACTAACAACCTCGAACCCACAAATTTGATAAATTTTTCAACCGTTAAACTTTCAAGCCCGTAACTTATAATATATCCTATTTTAGTTATTACCTATAGTATTACTCCTTCTGGCCCATAATAAGTGATTTTTTTATTTTCGGTACGCTTAAGAAAATATTAACTCATAGAGAGAAAAAAGTAGTTTGATTAAGTCGCCCTTAATTAAAATTTGTATATTATTAACTTGACAAAATGGGATATTTAAATAAGGATAAATCTTAAAAAAATAAATTAATTTCTTCTTAATTATGTAAAAGGATATTATTTTTGACCAAAATAAGATGCCAAAATGTTACTTATTCAACCAAAGGGAGTAAAACAAATTTCTGTGTGTTAAAATAGATACTCCTGAGAGGAGACGACTAAAAAGCACAAAGGCAACTAAAGTGAAGTTTAGCTGAGGAAAAAGTGTTCATTAGGATAAAAGTTTCTAAATTATTGTATCAAATCATGCAGAGCTAACAAAGTATATTTTCAACGATGATAATCGGACAACAAAAGAGAAGTATATCAAAAGAGACACAAAAGTTTAGTGTAGTTCGGTCAATTGACCTCTATCCATAGGCGTAGATGAACAATCTATAACAACAACAACAACAACAACCCAGTATGATCCCACAAGTGGGATCTGGGAAGGGTAGAATGTACGCAGCGTTACCCCTACCCTGGAAGGGCAGAGAGATTGTTTCCGTAAAGTAGCAAGTAATAGCAAGACATTCAAGTAGTAGGCTAACACTTGTCTTATTAATTCTCCCCCCTAAACAAGTCTCTCAAATATCTTAGGGACTACATTGTGCTACTAAATGAGAAGGAAAAATTCTCAATTTATAAAAATCAAAATCTTTTCTGCTAGAAAAAAAAAAAAAAAAAGAAGGAGAAGAAGAAGAAGAAGACTAGCCAAATATGAATTTTTTTAGTTTTCTTCTAAGAAATAAAAATTCAATTACGATAAATATGTTACTCTTTTACCACTTCAGGAATGCAATCTATTCCCGGATGGGGAATGGTTAAATTAATTGAGATGAAGTCATCCACTAATAGAAGTACTATCTCTTATTGAAGTAATGAGATATAACTTTTTTTTAGAAACATGGTCATACGTTTAATATTACAACGATATATTTTTTATATTTATATCTTAAATTAATCTCTTTATGATAAAATTAAAAATTGAAATATATGCTTCGAATTATTCATACTTAATTAAAAAGGTAAGTTGTTAATATCTCGACCTAAATGGAGATAAATACAAAACATGAAGCTATGAATGTCCTCTCTTGTTGCAATTTAAATAAGAAAAAATCACTTGGGAGATCTTTAAAGCTTAAAAACAAATTTGTGCCTAACATTTAAACGTAACTTACAATTTTTTATTTTATTTTGATGAGCTCAAATATAGTATTTCCAAAATGAATCGAACTCAAGCTTACGGGCAAAAACTTACCAATACCAAGAGTTTACCTTGAGAGTTCTCTTCTAACTCAAGTCTAAATTAAACTTACCTGATATACGAGTGTATATGGTTAGAATCGGGCTTCCCTAATTTTGTGTGGCTAGTCGAAACCGGGACGGCAGACCAAGGCTCGACCTCACATTGCATCGAACCATGGCACGGAAATGAATTGCTAAGCTCATAAGTCGATGATCGATCAAGATCGAGACCAGCTGTGATCGAGACCGAAGCGAGATAAAGACCGAGCAAGATCGAAGGAAGCTAGCTAAATCGAATAACAGAAAGTCGAGATATCCGTGATCGAGCAAGGATCATGGCGAAAATCTCGGCACGTATCGAGTCAAGACCGGGCATTTAGCCAATCATGAGATTTCCTTCTGTATTTGGAATTGTACCATAAGTAGAATTCTACTACTATATAAAGGGGGTTCTAATCATTTTATGATGATTAGGATATTCACGCATAACCAAGCAATACACTACATTTTCTCTCTTAAATCTCTATTGTTCAGTTCATACTTTTTTAGCATACTCTGTTGGTTCGAGGGCGATCTAACTCGAAGGCCATAGCCGTTCATTATATTGGTTTGATTTGTTTTACAATTAATTTCTAACATTAATTCTCATATTTCTCAGTTTGTGCCAAGCGAAATCGCATATCCTCAAAACCACTTATAAGTTTAATTGTCATCCAATTTTAAGGGTAAACAGTTTGGCGCCCACCATGGGACTAAGGATAATAGTGATTGCTTGGTACAAATTTTTGTAACACACTATTTTATGCTTGTTCTTTGAAGTGTCTTTGATTACAGGATTGAAAGATGTCAAACTCTCAGTCAGCACCTCAACACATTAACAATGATCTCAGCCAACACGGCGAGAATGAGAACATTGTACTAGGAAACGTTGCACTTCCTGCTGGCCTCGATGGAGTTCCGGCTGCATACCCAATCGACGTCAGTTCACATTTAGCCATTAATGGAAATGTGGCCGTCGATCCCGTAAGCAGCATTCGTGGGGGTACCCGATCAACTACTCAGAATGCGCATGGCGGTGAAGATGGCGGGATTAGCCTGCGGGTAATCTTCGAAATGTTGCAGGCCCAGTGTTGATACCCAATTTTTTCCTATATATTTTAAATATGCATAAAAGCCTTCAAAATAGCATATATATGCATATATAAGTATGCACAAGGCTTTCATTATTTTTTCCATAATTTTAAGGGTGTAAATTGNCAGTTGAACTGGGACTCAGGCCATGCGCCTTCGCCAGTAAAATTCAACTACAGTTGAACCAAGACAGGCTATGCGCCTTCGCCAAAAAGTTCAACTACAGTTGAACCAAGACAGGCTATGCGCCTTCACCAACAAGTTCAACTACGATTGAACCGGGACTCAGGCTACGTGCCTTTACCAAAAAGTTCAACTACGGTTGAACCAAGACAGGCTATGCGCCTTCGCCAAAAAGTTCAACTACAGTTGAACCAAGACAGGCTATGCGCCTTCGCCAAAAAGTTCAACTACGGTTGAACCGGGACTCAAGCTATGTGCCTTCGCCACCAAATTTAACAAAGTCCAACAACGGTTGAACCGAGACTCGGACTATGTTCCTTCGCCATTAAATCCAACGAGCTCGACCTCGCTCGAACTGCAAGGATGGACGCCTTCGTCCTCAACTTTAGCAAAGTTCAACCACAGTTGAACCGAGACTCAGGCCAAACGCCTTCATCTGTGAAAGCAAAGCCCGACCTCCAACAAATCGGAGCGCAGGATAGGCACCCTTGCCATTCAAGTAAGTTCTCCCAACTCGAATTAAGATTCGGGCCACGTAAAGTTCGGCCCCGGTCAAACTACGAGGCCGCGTTTTCTACCATCACGACCGGTAGTTCGACCGCGTCCGAACTGGGACTAAGGCTAAGCGCCGCTATCGCCAAATAATGGCTAAGAATCGCCCGCACCGAGTTTAAAAAGCAAGGCCATCAACTATATTATGGCTAAGGCCATCGCCGCCAACGATCGACCTAGATTCGACTACGGTGAGTAAACGACCCGACGACGGTCGAAGTTGCCTTTATGGCTAAGGCCGTCGATTCTATCACGACTAAAGTCGTCGATTTAAATTCGACTAGGGCCGCCAACGTGAACGGTCAACAAAAAGCGCAACAAAAACTCTAAAGAACAAAAGAAAAACAGTGACACAAAACAAGCACAAGGCAGGCAATGGAAAAGAAAATTTGTATATTTACAAAGTCAATTGCGGGTCATCCCCGCTTACACCCGGCCAAGGCCGATCAATACAAGAAATAAAAAAAACAAGAAACACCTAATCGCCAAACGGCGAACAAGACAAGAAAAAATGCATAAACATCTTTTTACTCGGTGCCGTCTGCACCAGCGTTAGCCTCTGGCGTCGCCGCGTCAAAACCACAGTCGGCACGTGCCTCACGAGCCTTCTGACGTGCCCCCTCGAAAGCAGCTTCGGTCACGACTCCAGCCTCCCACAAACTCTTATATACATCACGTTGGGCCTCGGCAAAGACCCAAAGTTCTCGAGCTTGGCTGGAAGAAGCGGCTTGATCCCGTAGCCGCTGATTCTCTTCTTCTAAGGCTGTGATCCGGTCCGCTATGACCTGGGCGTCCTGCTCAAAGACACCAATCCGCTCCTCGAGACTCGCTTCTCTAAAAGCCGCAGCATCCCTTTCCAATGCCCGTTGGGATTCGTGCACGCGGATAGCCTCCTCCAACGCCCCGGCCCTCGACGAAGCATCCCTCACTTGAAGCTTCAATGTCGCGACCTCACCTCCAACGAGGTCACTTTCCCGCTCCATGCTGCAGCGGCCTCCGCCGCCTTGGCTTTGCCCCGGCGCCCGCACTCAGCTGCGACCCTCTTTACCGCCTCGAGCTCCTCATCCTTTCGGCGGAGCTGCTCCTCGAGAGCACTCGTCCTGCCAAGTATTTGCTGCATCTGAAGCTCCCGCCTCGCCAGCTCTTCGACCAAGGCCAGGCTGCGAGGATCATTCCTCAAGCGCACGCGCAACTCTCGGCACTGATCTCGGTAGCAGCGATACTTCTCCAGCGCCCGCAAAAATATCCCCGAGCGGACCTTGGCTCGACGGATGCTGTCCACCTCCAACAGATAAGACTGCAAAGCAAAGACAACGATTAGAATAAAAGAATAAACTTAAGGCAAAGAAGAAGCGAACCGACGTAATAGTACATACCCTCAAGCCCATCACGGCTACTTCATTCATCAGTCCGACATCTGTAACGCCCCTCAACGACGCATTCTCGGCCTCCGAGCATAGCAGCTCGAACTGCGGCACCAAGCTTTCCCCTTGGAGCAATAAGTTCAATTCCGTGGGAACCTCGATGAAGCGAGATCGCCCCCCTGCGCGCACCGCTGAATTGGTGGAACCTTCCTGGAACATACGGACGTCGTCGGGATCCAAGTCGGATTTACACTCATCCTCACCCCCTACAGCATCCGCCGCAGCCGCCGAAGGAGAGCTTGCCTCACCCACATTAGCAGCCGCTGAGGAACTACCTCCCGTCTCAGCGATTGAGTCGCCGAAGCGACGGTATCATTACGACCTGAGCCAACCAGGGCAACACCCAGTGTTTGTCCGCCCTCAAGGGCAGGCGCCGCAGTCGCACTCCTCTCCGCGTCCGCCGGGGGGAAGTCCAAATTGATTACCACAGGAGGAGCCGGCGCGAACGCGACCCTACGCCTTATCAACGGCCTCTCCTCCTCCCCATCTGATGACGATTCCGCTCTAGGGCGCACGACCCCCGACGGCCCCTCATCCCGAAGCGCGGCCCGTACCGGAGAAGGAACCGCTGAAGATTCAACTGATGCCGCCCTCGGTATTGAGCGTGACACAGGCGCCGCAGTAAGACGAGCGACTGCACCCGGCCGACGAAAAGCCAAGTGAGGGGCCCTGACGCAGCGTGCCCTCCCTGATCACAGGAAAACAAAGTTGATGAATAAAGTTGAAACAAAGCGGAACAGGAGAAGAAATCAATTTCTTACCTGCCACGGGCCGACGGCCATGCCTCTCCCAGAAAGACGCCCATGTGCGTATCCCCACCGTATGGGGGAGTACGGCCTCGACCCACTCACGTATCCAAGACAATGGGGCCGGCGGCGACCTGTCGGCTACAAAAAACGACACGAGTTAACGCTCATGATCACAAATCATAAAGAGGGGAAGAAAAGGGAATTCAACCACTAAAGAACTTACGTGCATGGTTCCAATCCTCTGGGAACCCAGTAGCATCCGCCACCAGATGCTTGGTCCTGATGTAAAAGAAGTGCTCGAAAGGGCGAGGTCGACCTCGTCATCCAATCTCACGACCAGGCCCCTCGACCCACGAGGGCACGCCTGAATCATGGTGCCACGGACTCTCTGGGGAGCGTAGAGACTCAGCACATTCTGCAGCGTGACCTCCCTACGGGACAATTCCGCATACTTGATGAACATTGCCAACAATTTGTAGAGGGAAGGAGTGAGCTGACCCGGGCACACCCCGTAATAACGGCAGAAATCCACCACCAGCATTGGGAGCGGAATCTTGAACCCCAACCTGAAAGGATAGGCGTAAAAAACGCAGTATCCCCTGCGGTCGGTGTGGACCCTCTCCTCGCTTCTAGCAAGAATGATGTCTGCATGGGTGGGAATGACCCCCTGTTCCCGTAATCGAGCCATCCCAATCTCCCCCATTAACGGGGCTTCATCCACCGGTTCCACTCTACCGTCGATAGTGAAATCAATCGCCGGACCTCCGGGCCGAGGAACTACCTCGTCAACCGACGGAACTTCTCCGGTCTCTATCTGTTCTGCACCTCCCATTGCCGGAGGTGGCCCTTTAACTACCGGAATGTCTATCGGAAGAGCATCGTGGGAAGAACTGCCTGTCATTGTTGATCTACTAAAGACAAAGGTTATCACAATCAAAGGAAAGAAAGGAGAAGATGGATTTGCGGAATGAAAAAGTTTCCTCAGAATCTCTCTCAGATGAACAATGAAGATATGAGAAATGAATGCCTCAACCCACCTTTATAGGCAACATAAATGGCTTTCGCGAAACCCAATAGCCATCATTAACTGCACGACCAACCGTAAAACGGTTCGGTTCTGCCGAAGCAAGCGTTATTATGACAAGCTTCGCAAAGCGCCTTCTCAGCCATCCGCCAACGTACCGCCGTCAGAATAATCGCTACGGCATGCGAACATTGAAAGAATGTGCCGTACGCCTTCAAAATTCTGGACGTGACCAAATACGTACCCGGCGCATACTCATTCCCTACGGCCATCTTCAATATATGAAAGGCTACGGCCATCTCCAACGTGTAAACGGCTAAGGCCGCCGCCGAGCACGTATCAAGCGTGCCCTTATACTCCTCGGCCGCACAACATACGACCCGTCCGTCACGGCCGACGGGTATGCTTCCAAAACAAACGTAGGGATCAGAGCACAATGCAGCTCGGCCTCACTCGAAGTAAGTTAAAAGGGTGCCTTCGCCCAGAAGGAGAGTTCGACCTCGATCGAACGATGACTTGATAGCCCAATAACAGGATACTAATACTCTACAAGGCTAAGGGCCACCGCCAAAAAGAATTCGGCTTCGACCGAAGCAACAGTCGACATCTCCATCCGTGTTTCTCGAAATACAGCCAATGGAATCCGCTCATCGAGCTCGACCAAGGCCCGACCTCAATAAGCGGAGGGACTAACTGTATGGGTCAGAATTCGACCCCACGATAATTAACGAGGCTAATCCCGTTTTAAGTTAATTCATGATTAATTAATGGCACGACCACTCAGAATTGACGATGTTCAACCCGCATCTGGTTCGATCGACAAGGCCATGGCCTATCCGCCACCATAAAGGCGAGATCCCAACGTGGTCACGGCCACCTATCGCCAGATCACGAAGCTCACAGCTATAAATACTAAGAGTGGAAGTCCTAGAAAGGGGGCTGCTTCTTCACCACTATTCACAAAAGAGAGAGAAGAGAAAAATATACCCATCTTATGGGAAGAGAAAACACCATTGTAAGGCTCTGAACCTCTTCATGGAGAGGCAGACCAAACAAATATTATCAATAAAAGCTGTTAAGATTTCTTCTCCTAATCTTGAGTACTTATTTTCATGTTCTTCGCTTGGTCCAATGGATTATTACGATTTGCTACGATTTTTCCGTGATTATTTATATTGTTTTATACTCATAAGATATGTGATAACTTTTGAGCAAACATGAACCATTTGACATTTTAAGTTAATAGGGGGAAATTAGAAATGAGGAAAAAAAAAAACAGCAGGGATATTTTCCTGACTTGTAGCCTGTTTGGCCAAGCAAATCAGCTTATTTTAATTAGTGATTTTTTAAAAGTACTTTCGGAAAAAATAGTTTATATGTGTTAAAATTGTTAGTTTGTGTTATACTGAAAATTCTAGTTTGGTGTATAAATTTTTTACTTTAAACGTTTGAATCAATTATTTTAGTTCATAACTCCTTTATTTTACTTTTTTTTTGCTGACTTTATAAGTTGGCTGAAGTAAATTTTATTAATATATAGATAAAATTCTAAAAATTAAAAATAAATAGTTTTTTTTAAAAAAAAAATCCCAATTTTGATTAAAAAAGAGCGTCAACGATTTTATTTTGAGGTTACATGATGAACTAAACTAAGTTATGAGCAAATTTTAGTTATCGGTACCGCTCTTTGACTGAATCAGTTTGTATAAAATTCTGGGTCTGCCATTGCTTTTAAGTGTCAAATTATAATAAGGACATGAAGAGATTTGCCTAATAGTTAATGTTATATAATAGATAAATTATAACAAATATTAAAGATAATAATAAAGTTTTTAATTTTATTTAAGTAAAATATAAAAATAAAATAAAAAGTACTTTATTCTTTTAAAATTTAAATATATTAAAAATTTATGAAATAAATATGAGAATTCCAAAAGTAATTATATATTACTTAATAGTTTAAACTAAGTGAGGTTATTTTGATATATGCAATATTTTACTAAAGATACACTCTCCC
>NW_017672123.1:159371-169625 GCF_001879085.1 Nicotiana attenuata | reverse complement strand
ACACAAAAAAAAACTTGGTCAAACATCTCAATTTGACAAAAAGTATTTTTTTGATGTACTTGAAGGTGATGGTAGAACTCTGAGGGTTGTGTGGTTTGAATAAGGCTTATGCTGAGATTAGTTATTCTGGTATTATTTTTTATCCAATGTCTGATATGTATGTTGTATTAAAAATGACAATTGCATAATTTCTAAGAAGAAGGTATAATTATCATTTTAATCACGAGATAACTTATACTCCCTCTGTTTCAGTTTATGCGAACCTATTTCCTTTTTGGTCTGTTCAAAAAAGAATGAATCCTTTCTAAATTTAGTAACAATTTAGCTTAAAGTTACAATTCTACCCTTAATGAGAAGCTTTTATAACCATACAAATACTCTAGGCTCCTTTTTGACTTGTTTAGGACCACAAATTCCAAAAGTCTTCATTTTTTCTTAAACTCCGTGCCCAGTCAAACAAGTTCACATAAATTGGAACGGAGGGAGTACTAGGTTTACTAACCAAACAAAATATTAAAGTAGTATTAAAATTTTATACCAGCACTATATCTACTTATACCTCATACCAAACGATCCCTAACTATTCTCAAAATTACTTTACCTCAAGGTAAATTAAAACCATCTCATCACCTCAAACACGATGTTAATAATATCATGTGCCCACTTATGATTTGGACAAAAATCATGACCGTACAAAGTTCTATTGTATTTTATTTACAGATATCCTGTGTTCGTTCTTACCTATAGTATTATAACAAAATATTTAGGGATTTTTTATTTTTATACACTATTTTAAAATTTATTACCCTTAATGTTCATGTTTAGCTAATTACCTTGCATAAACAAGTTTTGTTTATAAAATATATACAATTCACCTTAAAAGACTCCCAAATCCATTATTTGTGTCTTCGATCAAGCGATTTAGTTATATCCCTTTCCTTTTTTTTTTCTCTCCTTCTCTTTCCTTATTTTTTTTTATTATGTCCTCTTACCACCTTCATCCTCTTCTTCTGGAGCTTGGTCCGCCTCTTTTATTAGTTTTCCAAAAGTATGGGGTGAAATACGAAAAATGAAAAAAAAAAATTGTTTAAAATTACCCGTCGATTCTTTGAGAAAAAGTTAACCATAACTTGCTTGATGAATATATTTTGAAAATATGAGTTTAAGCGCTGTAATCAATAATCTAGAAATTTTACTCATTATTTTTTGCCGCGAGTTCTCAGGCTCAGCCCCCTCTCTTATTTTTTAACTTTCACACCCTGTGGTCTCTAACTGCCAACTAATATCTGGCACCTCATTTTTTTCTTCTCTGATTTTATTCATAGGCAGAGCTAGGACTTCAACTTTATTTTTCTTAATTTTAGAGCGACGATTTAAGTGGTAACAATCGGTTCTAAATTTAATATTTGTATATATTTAATAAATTACTTAACACAAATAGAAAAAAGTTATTGGATTCGACCGAACTCTATATCCAAGCTTCTAGCTGTGCCCTGATTTTATTTTACGTTTTATTTACCTTTTTCAGTTCGGTCTCCTCCGCTGATTTTGGCGAGAAGTAAGAACTCAAGGAATACATTGAACTCTATAGCTACTGCAAATATGCAACAAAGGAGCAGATGATTCATGTCCTTCCTGTTCCTTCCCGTTTCTTTACAAAATTTATATAATATGTCTTTTGTATATTTTGTATCTGATTTATACATAGTAAAAACTAATTTTATACAACTAATTATATATTATACAATTTATCTACAACTTATCTACAACTTTCACACATTATTTCTACCCAGTTAAATACAACTACAATAACATACAACTTAAACACAAATTTTATACAATATGTCTTTTACATATTTTGTATCTGATTTATACATAGTAAAAAGAAATTTCATACAATTTATTATATATTATACAACTTATCTACAATTTTCATACATTATTTCTTACTCAGTTATATACAACTACATTATCATACAACTTAAATATAATTTTTATACAATGTTGTGCAACTTTCATACAATAGTTAAATAAACAAAAGAAAAATATATAAACAACATAATACATTTTTCTACAATTTCGTAAATATAATGTATATCATCATCATCTTCTTCTTCGAGTTTCAATCTGAAATTCAGCCAAAATCAATCACCAAAACCCCTCAAAATTGAGATATAAACTCCAAACCATATTCCCAATTGTTTGCAACAACACCCAATCCAAGCAAATAATGATTTTTGAAAACCCAAATTCGAATTCAAAGCTTCAAAGCTTTTTAAAGGCTGTCAATGGTGGAATTGCTGCTCTCTTTTCCTTTGCTTTACATTACTGAAATTAGGAATTGATAGATAGAGAGAGACGTAGAGAGAATTCCCAATTCTTTGCAACAACATTCAATTCAAACAAATAATATTTTTTGAAAATCCAAATTCGAATTCAAAGCTTCAAAGCTTTTTAATGGTTGTCAATGGTGAAATCATGGTGGGTGCAAGATACGTGGGGGAGGGGGTGGGATGTGGAGAGAGAAACGTGTGAGTGGAAGATATGTTAGAGTAATTTTAGGACATTAATTATTATCATTAATTACCTTAAAATGTACATAATTGGTAATTGGGTATATAAAATTTAATTATAGTAAAACTTGAGTAGGGAAGGTAATATAGTTTCATATAGTGTGTATGAATGTAAAAATTTCAAATATTTATTGTGTTAAAATAGGTACTCGAGCATACAACTAAAAAGCCCAGGTAAGTACTAGTAAAGTGAAGTTTAGCTGAGGAACAAAGTTGTTAAATTTGATCCAAGCCCAAATGATCCGTCCAACCTATCCAAGTTTGGATTGGTTATTGAGCCGCTCAATTACTAAACTCAATCCATCTTGACCAACCATCTCAACCCATTTAAAATTTGGTTGATTTTTAGCCCAAATTGATCCATGAGTATCTTTGCTAAAATATTTTAGAAATATTTTTTTTGTTTGATATGTTATATAGGACCATAACAAAAGAAAAAAAAATCTTATTTAGTAATTGCACAATTCATAAGAAAACAACATATATTAACTAAAGATTAATAAGAGTTGGGCGGGTTGAACTATAAACCAAGTTTTAGCCCATTTTGGCCAAACCTACCTTAGCCTAAACAACTTTTGGGCGGGTCATTTGACCTGCCCATTTATTGGCAGGAAACTACTAGCTATGTCCATTTATAAGTAGCTCATTACAAAAATTTGCCAATTCACAAAAGATTACTAATATTAGCCAATTGGCTATGTTGTAGCAATAAATGTCAAAAATTTGCTTTCTTTTGAGTGAGTGTTATTAGAATAGATTGGGTATATCTTAAGGAGCTTGAATCTCAGTTTTGGGATGATTTGGTGAAGTTTTGAGGTGGTTTGAATTGAAAATTCGAAGTAAAAACTGAACATGCAAAAAAATGATATGTGTATCACACTGTGTATCATTTGTGTATCACATATGTATCATATTTGTATCAATTGTGTATGACATGTATACCTGTGTGTGAGATACATGCGTCATACATGTTTGATACATGTGTCGCAAAAGAATTTTTTGAACTCGGTTTAACTACGAATTTTGATACAAAACCAGTCCAAATCACCTCCAATCTTCTTCAAAATTTGTATATTGACTTATCTATATGTTTTCAATGAATTTCAACTATACCCATTAAAAAAGTTTCTTTTTTGCTTAGATTTTTTGGAATATTGTATATATTTTTTTTGTATTTCATCACCTTATTTGCTACCTCATCCATGAAATTTCCTTTCCGTTTTGCATCTAATGTTGCTAATCACGCTTAAAAATATGGAAGAGAATTTTTGCATGTGATTCTTTGAGAGAAAGAACCTTATTTATTTGGTATTTCAATATTTATATGTGCTTGGCTAGTTTTGGTAAGACTATGACTAAGCTAGAGGTTGGTAAGTTGAGATTTATTTGGGACGTTTGTGTAAGTTTTCCATTATTGACTCAAACTATTTTGACCCGCCCAATGTCGGTCCAACCTGCCCATTTGACATCCCTACTGAGAAAAGAGTGCTCGTTGAGAAAAAAGTTTCTAAACTATTGTACCAAATCAACTACCAAAACCAAATAAAATTGTGTAGCAACGCGAGGATTATACCCCTGGAATAATTAGATGTCATCGGAGCTAACAAAGTATACTTTTAACAACGATTCTATTTTCTTCAAAAATTTAATTATTCTTGTCACGCCCCAAACCTGGGGAGGCGTGGCTGGCACCCGGTGCCGCACTGGCCGAGCGAACCACTCTGCAGCTCATTTTTTTTTCTTTGTAACTATCATGGGCCAGCATGACCACAACTCATAATGTACAACTGTAAGTGAAAAACACCGTATCACCGAACTATTTTTCTTAAAACATCAATACATATGGGCCGTCAAGGCCTCTGACATACTGTACAAACTGAACCTCTGTCTACAAAGCCTCTAAGATTATTCGACATCAAATGGGACAGGGTACCGACCTACCCATAAGTCTGTAGAAAAACTCTGACACGATTGACTCATAGACTCGGCTACACTCCGAATGAGGTGGAGTCTTACCGATCCTTCGCTGAATGCAAACCTCCTCTACTGCGAGGGCTCGTCAAACTGATTGTCTATACCTGCAAGCATGAATGCAGCGTCCCCAACAAAAGGACGTTAGTACGAATAATGTATCGAGTATGTAAGGTAGAACTGAAACGTAACAGTAAGTCACATTAATTAAAAATATGGAAGAAACATGGAGTAAAAGACTCAACCTGTAAGTTTGGACAGCTCTGTAAATCATGAAATATTTATAGTATCATGCATATGCGTATAAATGTCATGTAATGCATAGGTCTGTACGTACATAACATCATAAAGCATCTGAGGGCATCCCATCATATCATCTCAGCTACTGTGGGCAAAATCATCATCGTATACCAGCTGATCAGATGGTGGTGCATATATAACGCCGTAACCTTTTCCCATATCCATATATATATACATATATATATAAAACGTCGTCTGAGTCATGGGTAAATGCACATGTAAATGAATGCAATGCATGAGAAGTACGTTAATAAAACGTCTCGGAATGTCATAAGACCATTATACCTCTGATTAATATCATGAAATAAACTTTTTTCAACTTACGTATTTTTTTGAGACCCATGAACAAAAGATGTAATAATAAGATACGTGGGAATTCAAGAACATAGGCACCTCTAATACTTCTATGAATAGAGTCTTTTATGGAATAGCATTACGTTTACGTATCGTTGCTTGGATCATGCCAAAAGAAAGAAGGGATAGCCTTAACATACATGAGCCGATTCTCATGACAATCCCTTTAATCAACTACGGTAACAACTCAACCCTGTGAACCTTACATGACAAGCCACTTCCGTGCGTTCTGTACAAGTAATTGGGCTAAACAGTCTACATGATTGTATTACCACTAAAGCAAACCAAGGTGTTTGCTCTACCGGCTGAAAAATTTGTGTTGTTTTTAAGATTTTCCCATGCAAAAATATTGAGAGTGTAGGTTTTAAAGCTTCTTAAATAGTAAAGTAGAAAGGTTCCTACAATTGTAAAGAGCAAATGTTCTACGGGTGTTACTGTGCAGACAAGTGTTTTTGGGGTTCTTGTATGCTAGCTAATTTCTTTACAAACTTTGCTGTTTTTTGAGGTTTATTGATCATGCCCAACTATGCCTTATTAAAAAGGACTAAGCGGACGTTGCAAATATAATCTGAGTATTTAGCCCAGAGTCGAACCCACAAGGAATTAACCTATCAATTACTCTTGTTAGACTCACTAAATTCTACGTAATCAACTTCCCAAACGTTGTGAATAACAATTGAGGATATTTTTACTAACTATAACTGACCGCAATTAAATAAACAAAGACTAACTATGATTAAGTTGTAAACAATTAAGAGAAGGATCCAAGGTTATGATTTCCCCTATTGATGGAATCCCTTCATGTTATGTTTCATATAGATTTGCCTAACCGTCTCTATCAATCATGAGCAATCTTATTACCGTAAATCTCTCCAGAGTAATCACGACAATTTACTAGACGCACTCTCCCGAGTTACACTAGCTGGCTTTTATTACAACTCACTTAAGATTGCACCCAAGGCTTTGTTATCCCTAATCCTGCCTTTAAACCCTCGGTTATTGATCCCTCATATACTCTGGGAGTGGTGTTGTTCAACAATTACCTGAATATGCACTCTCTCCCGAGTAATACATACTAAATAGGCACAGCTAATTGAGGATCCTATCAATTAACTACAACAAGAACATAGTTGAACAAATAGAGAATAAACCGGGCAAACTATATTAACATATCAAGAAGTTCATCCTTCAATAGGTTCCATCAAAATCTCAGACTAAATATTTAGCTACTCATACTAGTGTTCATCATAACAAAAGCCAAATTCATCACAAATGATAAAATACAAAAGGAAGAAAGGAAGAACTCAATGTTGAATTATTCTCCTTGCCTCTCCTTGCCTTCAACTAAGCTGTAAAAACCTCGATAATCTTCCTTTGGGCGAGCTGGAACTTTTATAGGTTAAGTGGAATTACCCCCGAACTTCCAAGTTTACCCCTGAATTTTATTTTTTGGAACTGGACTAGCGCGGTCGCGCTACTGACCGCGCATATCGCATAACATTCTGTCTCGAACTCCTGGGCTAGCGCAGTCGCGCTAGTGGGCGCGCTAGTGAGCGCTCTAGTCTGGGTCGTCATTTCAGCTCTTCTTTCTCTCTTTTTCTAACGTACTCAGCTCCGAGGGGCTTCCCTTGCTTCCATTTAGCTCCAATTACAGTTCTAAGTCCTCATACACGTAACTCGCTCCTGCAAAACATGAAATTCACAATTAGAGCCAATTTATCATCATTTAACTATCCTATAACAGTGAAACATAGTCAAGCTGGGCATAAACAGTCGCCAAATTACATGAATCTAGCATATTATCAATACCCCACACTTAAATCATTGCTAGTCCTCGAGCAATCCACCACACTCTATAAAGGTTCCTTCACTAAGCCTTTTCCCCTAACGTATCACACTAAGAACAAATCACCAAAGTTACGCCTAGTAGTGAACAATCTTTGCCTCAAAAGTCAACTCTCACGTGCCATGCAATATTCGTACTTACTCAAATTACTCTATACAGAAGCCAAGACTTACCTTTCCTTCGTGAATCACATGCCCTCACATCACACAAGAGAGTAGTTCCACAAATATTAATATTAAGAACAATTAAGAACTTAGATAGATAAAATACGCTCATTCTCAAAAAGAATATTCACATGCCACAAAGATGCACCATAGGCTTGCCCGTAGTGTACTACTCTACAATCGAGCCCATTCAGTCTAAGATCAATTAGGACTTCACTTGGTTGTAATATAGTCTAAGGGACGGGTAGGATATATTTGGATATAGTGACTAACCTCCCTAAGCACTTTTATTACAATCACATTAACCTTCAAAACCATACTTATGTCAACCAGACATTCCACCACATTTTTATTTATAACATCCCACTCCATTAGGTGCAATTGTATCAAGTCACCACTTATCAACCACTACATTTACTAATTCTCTCTTTTTTTTTCTTTTTAAGTGGTGCTTATTCTTTTACTTTTCCAAAAACTGCACCTTTCTCTATTTCATCGGTTCCACTAACCAAACCACCACCCCACACTTTAACTTTTGCATATTTCAATACCATTCAAGTGCTTATGGGAGGTAAAGGGGTTCAAACAAATGGCCATTCAAACAATTGGGTAAGGTTCGCAATGTGGTTGCCAACGAAACAGGCTTATAGGCTCAACGGGGTTGACTACGATGTATTACATTTAAGTGGGTCTACTTTATATATCTGGCTTAACAAAGAAATGCCTATATCACTTTTAAGACTTAATGAAGCTACTATTTCTCTTTGCAAACACACGGGGCAAAAAAAAAAAACTTTTTTTGGTATTTTCTTTAGACTTACTTTCCTCAAGAAAACTGTCTAGAAGATCCGTCATCAGGAAGAGTCCCCATTTTTTTTACGTCGACTTAGACCCTCAAGAACCCTGTCGAAAAAGATCCATCGTCGGGACAAGTCAACTTACCTACCTTAAGCTTACCTAATGTAACTATTACTCAAAACACCAAAAACAATCAAGAAGAAACAAAGAAACATCAAACAGTCAAATTGTTACATATACATACATACACTGAAGTATCCCCCACCCCCATACTTAAAAGGAAGCCATGTCCCTATGGCATACAAAATAAAGAACAGTGAGGTAAAGGAACTTCTCTGAAAATATCACTCTTGATCGGAGACCGTGTCTGGGTTCAAATTGCAAGCACGACCCAGAGCTCTCAGCCAACCCAAGATCTTCTTCTCCGATTTCACTTGCTGGGCAGCCACCGCGTCAACACGTGTACCCAAGTCAGCGACCGAGGTACGCAATCCAGCCACCTCCTACTCCAAAGCTGTGAACCGGGTAACCCGAGCAGCTCCAGATGGTGTTGCAGTCCCAGATGGCGCTGCAGCTGCTGCAATTTGCTCATGGGCCTGTGGCTCGACCCCCACATCCTCCTGCTCAGCCTCCGCATCCTTAGAGTCACCAGAATCACCACTAGCATCACCACCTGCTGCCACCGGCTCCTAACCAGTAGTGACCTTGACAGCTCGGAACTTGTGGTCTCTTAGCACTCTCCCATCTACATCCAGATTTTCCGGCACCCGAGCGGCCCGACATAGTTTAGTAACCAAGGAAGGGAAAAAGAACCCATACCTTTTCACCGGACAACGAATGAACATCTCCTCATGAATCACCTTGGCCACGTCAAAGTTGTGGCCAATCATAAAGCACCAAATCAGAGCCGCTCGAGGACCATTCACCTCCGTGGTGTTGGAGGATGGAATCAGGCGGTTGTTAATAACATATAACCAACACTTCCCTTCAAAGGTTAGCGCCGCGGAGTGAAACTTCTGACCATACTTCATCCATATAACTTCTTTTCCGGGTACACAGATTATTTCAAAGAACATCGCCCACTGCGTGTGTGACCTGCCATACATTTTCATATCCGTCTTCATAAGGACCACATGAGGGGCAGCTGGTACATCCTCCGTATAGCCTCCACAGAGGCATCCACCACCTTTCTGCGCACAGTTACGACGCCATTCACATGTTCTTTCACATTGGCGTCAAACTCGCGGACAATCATCACATTCCCCTCGCCCGGCTCATCAATGAAGGTTTGTAACCTCCGCCTTACCAGCTCAGTATACATGTGAGGGCAGCCCAGCTGGACCGATCCTATATCAATGCCCCTTTTCGGTATCGGCTTTTTAGAGGCCTTATCTGCAAAGAGGTCCTGAGCCTTGGCAGATACAAACCTGCTACTATCAAATGGACGAGCAGGAGCTGACCCGCGCGCCCTGGACGATCCAGCTTGACTGTTAGAAGAGGCACTTGTGGTGCGGCGTTTCCTAGATGGAGCCATAGTACCTGGAAAAATGGAATAACGTTAGCACAACCCAAACCAAAATTGTGACATAATGCGATTACTCAGACTTCACACACACAATTACAGTCACTGAGGCATTTACACAAACACCTTGTGGGCATTATATACTCATACCCCATTTCAAACATGCTACAACCCCAATATCACCACAATGTCCCCAAAATCACCTACTAAATCAAGCTACAACTCCACCAATCTTACCACCCACAATCACTACAACATATGCCACAAATTTCTACTAAGAAAATAAAAGAAAAAAACAACTACATAAATGCAACAATAAAAATGAAATTCTGAAAAAAAGAGAAAAATGGCACAAAGAAATCATACCTGTAGTGAGAGAATGTGAGGAGAAGTGAAGAAGAGTAGGGGAGAATGTGACTTGAAACTTGGGGAAGGTGGGTTGGGAATTTGAAGAAGATGGGAGTTGAAGAAGAAGGGGGTTAGGGTTCTTGTCTTTTATTTTATCGTTGGGGATTTGGGGTTGAAGAGGGGAGGGGGGATTAATTAGATTGGGGGGTGGGGTGGGGTGGGGGGGGGGTAAGANGTTAGGGTTCTTGTGTTTTAACGTTGGGGGATTTGGGGTTGAAGAGGGGGGATTAATTAGAACGTTGGGGGGGGAGAATAAAATAGAGAAGAAGAAATTAACATAAAAAATAAAATAAAAAAAACTATTAGGGGGGGGGGGGG
>NW_017672123.1:127708-159351 GCF_001879085.1 Nicotiana attenuata | reverse complement strand
GGGGGGATTAATTAAAAAAAACGCTTCAGTTGGGCGGGACTAGCGCGGTCGTAGCGTGGTACGAGCGCGGCCATGCTAGTCCAGGCAGAATACTTGGCCATATGCACGGCCACTAGCGCGGTCGCGCTTCTAGTGCGGTCGCGCTTCTAGCGCGGTTACATGCACGGTCTGTAGCGTGGTCGCGCTAGTGTTTTGGAGTTGAGGCAGAATACTTGCCCATATGCGCAGCCTGTAGCGCGATGGGTAGTGCGGGCGCGCTCCTGGCCACGATTTTTTTCATATTTTTCACCTGTTCTTTCCGCTTCCCATGGACTTGTCACCTGCCCAAGCTCACCTGCATTGGTTAGTACTTCCCCAAACTCAAAATTAACAACTACTACTATCATTGGGTTGTCTCCCAACCAGCTCCTTAGTTAATGTCGTGGCACGACGATTACAACAAATCAATGGGTTGCCTCCCATGCAGCGCCTAATTTAACGTTGCGGCACGACGCAGATAAGCCCATTTAAGGCTCGCTCGACCTCTGAGGTTCAGTCAGGTGGATCTCTGACACTTCCTTTGGTTCATTCATGCCCACATATAGTTTCAATCTCTGCCCATTGACTCTAAATGTATGAGACTCTTTCTCTGAGGCAATCTCCACATCCCCTGAAGGGAATACTTCGACCACTCGAAATGGTCCAGACCATCATGACTTGAGCTTACCCGGAAATAGCCTTAATTGTGTGTTATAGAGCAATACCATGTCTCCGGGGTTGAAATTCTGCTCCACAATGTTCTTGTCATGCAACATCTTCATTCTTTCCTTGTACAACCTTGTTCTCTCAAAATCAAGATATCGGAACTCGTCGAGCTCATGCAATTCTGTGATTCTCGTTGTGCCCGCAGCCTCAATGTCTAGATTCAGCTGTTTCATTGCCCACCAAGCTCAATGTTCAAACTCCACTGGCAAGTGGCAGGCCTTCCCGAACACCAACTTATATGGTGACATACCAATTGGTGTTTTAAAAGCAGTTCTATAAGCCCATAGTGCATCATCTAGCTTTTTCGCCCAATCAGTTCTTATGGCGTTTACAGTCTTGGTCAATACACTCTTTATCTCTCTATTAGGCACTTCCACCTGTCCACTGGTCTGAGGATGATATGGTGTTGCCACCTTGTAGCGCACATCATACTTCGCTAGCAACTTCTCGAAGGCTCGATTACAGAAGTGGGTGCCTCCGTCACTGATAATAGCTCTCGGGGTCCCAAAACGGGTGAATATATTCTTCTTCAAAAATCCCACCACCACTATTTCATCATTGGTGGGAAATGATGCAGCTTCTACCCATTTGGACACGTAATCTACAGCAACAAGTATGTACTTATTGCCAAAGGAGCTGACGAAGGGGCCCATGAAGTCAATCCCCCAGACATCGAACACTTCAACCTCTTGAATTGGGTTCATGGGCATCTCATGGCGACGGGAAATGTTCCCGATTCACTGACATTCATTATAGCCCTTCAACCATTGATGTGCATCCTTAAACACTGTTGGCCAGAAGAACCCGACCTCTAGCACTTTCGCGGCCGTCCTGACTCCTCCAAAATGCCCTCCATACGCTGATGCGTGACATGCCTACAAAATAGAAGATTGTTCTATCTCGGGGACATACCTCCGGATCATATTGTCAACACATATTCGAAACAGATAAGGTTCATCCCAATAATACATGCGGCAGTCACGATAAAACTTTTTCTTTTGTACAGAGGAAAGGTCATAGGGAACTATACCGCATGCCAGGTAATTTACAAAGTCTGCATACCATGGCACTTCCTCAAGACTTGTAGCGGGCAGTTTCTCGTCCGGAAAGGTTTCCAGAATATCCTCAACCTCAACTGAGTTTTCAGCTCCCTCTAGCCGTGATAGATGATCAGCGACTTGGTTTTCTGTGCCCTTACGGTCACGAATTTTGAGGTCAAACTCTTGCAGTAACAGCACCCAACAAATCAGGCGCCATTTAGACTCCATTTTCTCAATCAAGTACCTGAGAGCTGCATGATCAGTGTATACAATTACCTTAGAGCCAATAAGGTATGATCTGAACTTGTCGAATGCAAACACTACAGCCAACATCTCCTTTTCAGTCACAGTGTAGTTCAGCCGGGCTCCACTTAGCGTTCTACTGGCATAGTAGATTGGATGCATTAGCTTGTCTTTCTGCTGTCCCAACACTGCCCCCACTGCATAGTCACTGGCGTCACACATGAGTTTGAATGGTTGCTCCCAGTCGAGGGCAACAATGATGGGTGCTGTGGCTAGCCTTTTTTTCAACTCCTCGAATGCTACCCTGCAATCATCAGAAAACAAGAAGGGGCGATCTTTTTCTAACAACTTACAGAGAGGGTTGGCAATTTTTGAGAAGTCTCTTATAAATCTCCGATAGAAACCGGCATGCCCGAGGAAGCTCCTGATTGCCTTGACTGAAGTTGGAGGTGGCAGCTTTGCTATCACGTCAACTTTAGCACGATCCACCTCGATTCCTTTACTTGATACCCGATGTCCCAAGACTATGCTCTCTTGTACCATGAAATGTCACTTCTCCCAATTAAGAACCAGGTTAGTCTCAATACACCATTTCAGCACACGGGTCAGATTTATAAGGCACTCATCAAATGAGTTTCCCACCATTGAGAAATCATCCATGAATACCTCCATTATGTCTTCTACCATGTCAGTGAATATGGCCATCATGCACCTTTGGAATGTGGCAGGTGCATTGCATAGACCAAAGGGCATCCTCCGAAAAGCATAAATGCCATATGGGCAAGTGAAGGCGGTCTTCTCTCTGTCCTCTGGTGCAATGGAGATTTGATTGTACCCTGAGTATCCATCCAGAAAACAGAAGTGAGACCTCCCTGCCAATCTGTCCAGCATCTGATTAATGAAGGGAAGTGGGAAGTGGTCTTTCTGGGTGGCCAGATTTAATTTTCTGTAGTCCATGCAAATTCTTTAGCCTGTGACGGTTCTTGTAGAGATCAGCTCATTGTTATCATTTTTGACCACCGTCATGCCACCCTTCTTAGGCATACATTGCACCGGGCTAACCCAGTTGCTGTTAGAGATTAGGAAAATGATTCCCGCATCCAACCACTTTATCACTTCTTTCTTCACCACTTCCTTCATGTTGGGGTTCAGCCTTCTTTGGTGTTCCCTGGAACGTTTGTGTCCCACTTCTCGCAGAATTTTATGCATACAATAGGCTGGACTGATCCCCTTAATGTCTGCCATGGTCCACCCAATGGCAGTCTTACACTCCTTGAGTACCTACAAAAGTTGGTTTGCCTGCACATCTAACAAACTAGATGAGATAATAACAGGTAATGTGGAGTTAGGTCCTAGGAACTCATACCTGAGATGGGCGGGCAGTGGCTTCAATTCCAGCTTTAGTGGTTCTTCAATGGATGGCTTGGCTGGAGGAGTTTCTCTGTTCTCTAAGTGCAGGGGCTCGAATTCAAGAGTTTTATCCCAGAACCATCTGCCCTCTAAAGCTAACACCCATTCTGCCAGTTCTTCCCCATTCACCTCATCTAAATTTATCAGACATGCAGCAAGAGGGTCCTCAATGGTCAGCATCTCATCATCAGCTTCTACGATTACATCCACGGCATCAATAAGAGAACAATTGGCGAATTCACTTGGTCGCCTCATAGATTTCTACACATTGAATGTTATATCCTCATCGTTCAACCTCATCTTGAGCTCCCCAGTCTCACAATCTATGAGAGCTCTCCCAGTGGCAAAGAACGACCTTCCCAAAGTTATGGCAATTTCTTCATCCACCTTGCAATCTAGAATCACAAAATCTGCAGGGAACACAAATTTCCTTACCTGAATTAACACATCATCCAAGATACCAGAAGGTCTTTTCACGGTCCTGTCAGCCAGCTGCAACAACATAGGAGTGGATCTAGCTCTTCCAATCCCCAACCTCTTATAGATCGCCAGGGGCATAAGATTTATGCTAGCCCCCAAATCACAAAGTGCTTTAGCGAAAGCAAAGTTATCAATGGTGCAGGGAATTGTGAAACTCCCTGGGTCAGACAGCTTCTCAGCAATTGGTCTAGTCACCACAGCACTACAGGTCTGAGTAAGAGTCACTGTGGCCAAGTCTTGGAAATCGAATTTTCGGGACATCAAGTCCTTCATCATTTTTTGCATAACCAGGCATCTCCTTCAAGGCATCTATCAATGGAATATTTACCTGGATTTGTTTCAGCATCTCCATGATTTTCTTATATTGCTCTCCTTTTTGGTACTTGGTCAACCTCTGTGGGAATGGTGCTGGAGATCTCTTCTTCCAATGATTTGGGACTGCTCTTTGTCAGTTGCCACCTCAACTACCGGTTCCTGGGCTGTCTCAGCTTCTTTCTCAGACTCAATCTGTATGTTATGTTCTTCCTGGGCAGGCTGTACTGTCACCTCTGTCAGTTTCGTTGACTCATCCAGCTCGGTGGGCACTGGTATAAGTGTCTCAGCCTGTCTGCTTTCTCGAGCCCTCTCTTGCTCCAAGTCTAAGTCTCTGCCATTACGTAGACTCACTGCCATCAGCTGCTTCGGGCCTTGATCTTTTGGATTTATCTGAGTGTCTGCAGGTAGTCTCCCAAGGGGATATTATTCAAAGACATTGAAATCTGGCCCATCTGCACTTCAATATTCTTAATAGCTGACTCATGTGCATCTACTCTTTCACTGATTTTTGCATTTGACCCAATAACCTGCTGCATCATTGCCTCGAGTCTAGCAAACCCATCTTCCTGCCTTCCACCATGTTGCTGCTGAGGAGGATGATACCCCTACTGTTGAGTTTGATTATTATATCCTTGTGGCCTTTGATAAGGTGCCATATTATTGTCAGGTCTCATACCCCCCATGTTTCCATTGTTGAGCTGTGGCTGGACTGGCCTGTATGGCTGCTGCTGTTGGACCGAATTTTAACCACCCTGTCTTTGGCCTCCATAGTTAGACATACAATTCATGTCCTCAGGGTAGTGATTATGATCAATTTCTACATTCCACTGGTTACCAATTGGCTGACTAATGCAAGATGTGCATAAGCCCCCATTGGTAATATCTACAATGTGTACCTACTGCTTCTGCCCTGACTCTTCCACCTTTTTGGTGAGTATACTCATCTGTGTCATTAATGTAGCCATGTTTTTAGCAAGAGTGTTGGATGGATCTAAGGGCACTGAGTGAACCACTGGAGTGATAGGTGCGTTCCTGGTTGTCCACCCCGAATTCTGTGCCATCTTATCAAGCAGACTCTGGCTTTCTCTCCATGTTTTGCTAAAAAATGCTCCACCAGCTGAAGCATCAACATTACCCTTCACGCCATCTGCCAAACCCATATAGAACCGCTGCCCCAACATCTGATCTGGAATATCGTGGTGCGGATATATAACCAGCATCCCTTTGAATCTTTCCCATGTTTCTTCCAGTGTCTCCATTGGTCTTTGTTTGAAACTCAAAATTTCATCAATTTGTTGAGCAGTCTTGTTGGGTGGATGAAACTTGTTCACAAATTGCTTGACTAACTCCTCCCAAGTTGTTATGGAATTAATGGGGAGTGAGTTTAGCCAGGTCTGGGCAGCTCCTGTCACTGAGAATGGAAACAACAACAACTTGATTGCTTCCTGAGTTACGTTGGGCTGCCTTTGAGTTTTGCAGATTGACAGGAAATTCTTCAAGTGTTGTTGAGGATCTTTGATTTGTGACCTCGAAAATAGTCCCTTGATCTGCAACAAGTGCAGCATGTTGTTCGTGATTTGAAACGATTCAGCCTGTATCTGTGGGACTAAAATCGTTGTGGCCAAATTTCCAGCTGTGGGTTGTGCCAGGTCATATAGAGCAGCCTCTGGCACAAGAGGTGCCACTGGCGCTAATGGTGCAGCTGGGTCTACCACGTTGTACCCCATGTCCGGTTCGAATTGTTCAATTGTTTGTTGCTGTTTGTTTTTCCGGTTGGCCCTGTTCAAGGCCTTGAAAACTTTCTCGGGATCTGATAAGGCTTCAAATACTTCACCGGTTCTCGATGAGTTTCTAGGCATGCACCTATACAATCAAGTCAACAAATGTTAAAATTTTAATATAAAGATTTGAAGTGAAGAAAACTGACTACACTAAGAATTTTTGTATTTCTTTCAATTGTAATTGATAACACCGTTAATTCCCCGGCAACGGCGCCAAAATTTGATCACGCCCAACTATGCCTTATTAAAAAGGACTAAACGGATATTGCAAATATAATATGAGTATTTAGCCCAGAGTCGAACCCACAAGGAATTAACCTATCAATTACTCTTGTTAGACTCACTAAATTCTACGTAATTAACTTCCCAAACGTTGTGAATAACAATTGAGAATATTTTTACTAACAATAACTGACTGCAACTAAATAAAAAAGACTAACTATGATTAAGTTGTAAACAATTAAGAGAAGGATCTAAGGTTATGATTTCCCCTATTGATGGAATCCCTTCATGTTATGTTTCATATAGATTTGCCTAACCGTCTTTATCAATCATGAGCACTCTTATTACCGTAAATCTCTCCCGAGTAATTACGACAATTTACTAGACGCACTCTCCCGAGTTACGCTAGCTGGCTTTTATTACAGCTCACTTAAGATTACACCCAAGGCTTTGTTATCCCTAATCCCGCCTTTAAACCCTCGATTATTGATCCCTCATATACTCTGAGAGTGGTGTTGTTCAACAATTACCTAAGTATGCACTCTCTCCCGAGTAATACATACTAAATAGGCACAGCTAATTGAGGATCCTATTAATTAACTACAACAAGAACATAGTTGAACAAATAGAGAATAAACCGGGCAAACTATATTAACATATCAAGAAGTTCATCATTCAATAGGTTCCATCAAAACCTCAGACTAAATATTTAGCTACTCATACTAGTGTTCATCATAACAAAAGCAAAATTCATCACAAATGATAAAATACAAAAGGAAGAAAGGAAGAACTCGATGTTGAATTATCCTCCTTGCCTCTTGCCTCTCATTGCCTTCAACTAAGCTGTAAAAACCTTGATAATCTTCCTTTGGGCGAGTTGGACCTTTTATAGGTTAAGTGGAATTACTCCCGAACTTCCAAGTTTACCCCTGAATTTTATTTTTCGGAACTGGACTANCCAAGTTTACCCCTGAATTTTATTTTTCGGAACTGGACTAGCGCGGTCGCGCTACTGACCGCGCATATCGCATAACATTCTGCCTCGAACTCCTGGGCTAGCGCGGGCGCGCTAGTGGGCAAGCTAGTCTGGGTCATCATTTCAGCTCATCTTTCTCTCTTTTTCCAACGTACTCAGCTCCGAGGAGCTTCCCTTGCTTCCATTTAGCTCCAATTACAGTTCTAAGTTTTCATACACACAACTCGCTCCTGCAAAACATGAAATTCACAATTAGAGCCAATTTATCATCATTTAACTATCATATAACAGTGAAACATAGTCAAGCTGGGCATAAACAATCGCCAAATTACATGAATCTAGCCTATTATCATTTATCCAAAGAACATGTCACGTGTAAACAAGGCACCTAATGTGTGATGACTCATCATGCACATTGGTGCCACCTTGGCCAAGCTTAATGCCATGTGGCAATCAATAACAAAATCTTTATCCACATAATTAAAAATTATCCCAAATTACTTGAAATACTACTCACTTTTAATACACTTTATATATCATATTATAATATACTTTACTATCATGGTCATGCGGTACCATACAAAATAAATACATACACTTATTATTTCATTAAAACATCCATGTTAAAAAATGCACATATTTTCTCTAACTTTTAATTTTCCTAATATCACATAAAGAGTAAAATTTCCGTACACTTAATTCTTAAAATAGTAGAAAGATAACCTTCTTTTCTTGTAAAAAAAATTAGTTCATATCTTTACAATAAAGAAAATCTCATAAACTGTCTTATATTATGTGTATAATTTATCATATCTGAAAATTGTAATAACGGTGTCTATCCAAAATTATACTTACAAAAATTTTACTAAAATACTTCACTTAAAAGAAAATACCACACTAGCATAATATCTAATGGTATCAAGGTTGTTAAACTTTCGGGGTCTATAATAACTCTAAACGCAAAATCAAAATTACTCATGAACTTATTCATAACATAACTTAATCATCAAACTAACAGAAGTTATCAATAGATTCACTTGAAAGTTTTCATCTTATAGTTATACCACTAAACTAGCTAGATCTAATAAAATATTTGAACTTGAATTTTCAGCTTCTATCAAATGTGAATCAATTTCCTCCAAGTTATCAGTATTTTTTTTTTTTTGTTAATTAATGATATTTTATAAATGTATATACAGCTCTAAGAATTCTAAATCAACATCATTGTGTAGCATATAAACATCACTAAAAATAAACGGCAGCTCCAATTCATAAATATGCATGAAAAATAATGGTCCAGAGAATAAAGAGTTACAGATTAGATACTGTAAAGTTGCATAGTTATATACATGATAGGATAGAGATGTTCCACTATTGGATTTATTGCAAGACTTTTACCAAACTAAAGATCATCCTTTAGTCCATTGATTGCTTTAGCGATCATGAAAAACAAGACAATAGAGGTACATAATTAGTTTATTAGGCACCACATTTGCACAGCAAGAACATATGCATCTGAACGACTCATTCTAATCGAACGGTTTTTGCCTCGCCTAATATTAAAGTACGGAGTGTAACAATTCTTTTTTAAATTCACACAAACCTAAAGGAACTAATGTGCTACTTTACTTTTTCACACAAAAACAATGTCAAAATCTGAGCTCAAAAACTAAAAAGAAAATACTTTATTTTGTTGAAAAAGAAAGTATCTTTTCTACAACATGAAAAGAATTACTCATTTTGTTGAATGAAAGAAATATTTTTTCTACATCAGGAAAAGAAATACTCTGTTTGTTGAAATGAGAAAATATTTTTTCTACATCAGGAAAAAAAATACTTAGTTTGTTGAAATAAAAGAAAATAATTTTACTACATCATGAAAAGAATATACTCATTTTTTTGAAATAAAAAAAAGTACTCTATCTACTACTTGAAAAGAAAGTACTCTTAATAATAATTCTATTTAGGGTGAGTGGTTGGCGAGGTTGGGGTCGGTAGGGTGTGGTCGAGGGGAGGGGGTAGAGGGTTGGGGTGGGTGAGGGTGGGTTGGTGGGGGTTGGTGTGATGACCCGAAAGGTCATCTCGTATTTTAGAACCCAATTCGGGGTTCCGAGGCCTTCAAAACCTTATTTTCTTTCTCTTCGATTTGCGTGCACAGTCCGGGCGCGTTTCCGGAAAACTTTTATGTGAAAATTTGAGAAAATATTAAGTTTTGCCTTTAAAAGTTAATTTAAGTTGACCTCGGTCAATATTTTGAGTAAACGGAGTCGGACCAGTAATTTGACGGTCCCGGAGGGTCCATAGAAAAATATGGGACTTGGGCATATGCCCGAAATCAAATTCCGAGGTCCCTAACCCGAGAAATAAATTTTTGAAGAAAATTGTTAAACTGAAAATATAAAGGTTTTAAGAATTTGTGTAATAATTGATTTTGTTGATACCGAGTCCGTATTGTGATTCCGGAGCCCGGTACAGGTCCGTTATGATATTTATACCTTATCTGTGAAATTTGGTGAGAAACGGGACTGATTTGACGTGATTCGGACCTTTGGTTGAGAAAATAGAACTTTTGAACTTTCTTGAAAATTGTATGCAATTTGATGCTAAATTTTTAGTTCTAGGTATTATTTTGGCGATTTGATCGCGTGAGCAAGTCCGTATGATGTTTTTAGACTTGTGTGCATGTTTGGTTTGGATCCCCGAGGGCTCGGGTGAATTTCGGAAAGGCTACGGGGTGTTTTAAACTTAGAAAAATATGTTGTGTTTGCTGCTTCTGGTATGCTGATACTTTGTGCTTCGCGTTTGCGAAGCAACTCTCGCGAACGCGAAGTGCAACCTGGGCTGGGAAGGGGATTGTTCACTGTGAACGCGAAGCCATGGTCACGAACGCGGAGCACTGGGGAGCTGCTCTTCGCGAACGCGATCGGCATCATGCGAACTCGTAGAGTAAAATGGAGGTGGGCTGGGGAATCCTTGAGTTGTTCTTTGCGAACGCGGTCCAAGGCCCACGAACGCGATGGTTAGGGGGGAAAGACCATCGCGAACACGAACAACTCTTCGCGAACGCGAAGGCCATTCTGACCGTAGTGCATCGCGAACACGACAGGTTTCTCGAGAACGCGAAGAAGACCTGTCCAGTCTTTTAAAAACAGAACCAGAATCGAGATTTTATCAAAAACTCACAATTCTTTCATAAAAACTCGACCAAGGAGCAATTTTGAAGAGGGATTTCAACACCAATTCATAGGTTTGTGTTCTTCAACTCATTTCCTTTAATTTCCATCAACTCCCATTAGATTTTTAGCCCTAAATCTTGTTCTTTCATGGTAGAATTAGGGATTTTAGGAAGAATTGGAGATTTTGCTAATTTGGGAATTTAGACCTCGATTTAGGGTCGGATTCCGAAACTAATTATATATTTGGGCTCGTGGGTGAATGAGTGAACGGGTTTTGGTCCGAACCTCGAGTTTTGACCAAGCGGGCCCGGGGTCAGTTTTTGACTTTTTGGGGAATTGTTGGGAAACTTGTAATTATGCATTGGAAATTGATTTCTTTAGCTATAATTGATATTATTAAGTTAATTATGATTAGATACGAGTGGTTCAGAGGTGAAAATTAAGGGAAAAGCGGTGATTGAGGCTTGAGTTCGGCCGTGGAATCGAGGTAAGTGTTGTGGATAACCTTAGCTTGAGGGATTAGGTATTATTGCGTTATTTGCTTTATGATTAGTTGTTGAGTACGACGTATAGGTGAGGTGAAGAGTATTTATACGATGTTGTCGGTCATAGCATGCGAGTGAGTCTTATACTTGTGACTGTTGTATTTCTTTATACGTACTGTACATGCTTAAACTGGTTATTCTTCATGTTAAACAAGCCTTATTATGTTTTCCTGGTATTATATTGGTTGAGTATTGACTCAAGCTGAGATTTATATTGTGAAGTTAAATGCTGGAACGAGGTTGGTTATTGATGATTTCCTTGCTGGGTTGTTATTGTTCTGTTATTTGGGTGAGGAAGAGTGTAAAGCACAAAGGGTGATGCCGTGCAATGTCTTGTGAGTGAGTGATAAAGCACGAAGGGTGATGCCGTGCCATATTCTGTGAGTGTTAAAGCACGAAAGGTGATGCTGTGCCGTATTCTGAGAGTGTTAATGCACGAAGGGTGATGCCGTGCCATATTATGAGAGAGTTAATGCACGAAGGGTGATGTCGTGCCATTTCTGTTGTTTCTTATGGTAAGGACGAGAGTAAAAGCAAGAAGGGTGATGTCGTGCACTGGTTTGCTATGTTATTACTTTCGTTGGTGTAGAAGCATGTTATTTACTGTGTCTCTTTACTGTTCTATTCAGGATTTGATGTTCCCCTCAGCATGTTTTCCCCTTCCCATTATTACCTGTTTAGCTTCCAATTGTTGTTATTTTCTTGTATATGATTTAACTGCACAGGTTCATGTTATTGTCGTGTCCTAGCCTCGTCACTACTTCGCCGAGGTTAGGCTCGGCACTTACCAGTACATGGGGTTGGTTGTATTGATACAGCACTCTGCACTTTCTGTGCAGATTTCGGTACCGGACCTCGTTGATCGGAATAGGGTTGCTGCCTTCAGTCCATCAGAAGACCCAAGGTAGATCTGCCGGCGTTCGCGGACCCTGGAGTCCCCTTCCATTTATCTTAGTTTCCCTGTTTTCTTTCATTTCGAGAACAGATGTACTTTCTTTAAACCAGTATTTGTAGAAATTCTTAGTAGTTTGTGGATTGTGACACCAGATCTTGGGTAGTCGTGTATTAATGTTTAGGCTGTTATAAATTTCCGCACTTCTTACTTGTTTTGGTTTCAATTTGCGTTGTTTACTTCTTTGGTTAGTGATTAGCGAGTTAGATTCTTATCTGTTGGCTTGCCTAGCATTCTAAGAGTTAGGCGCCATCACGATCCCGATGGTGGGAAATCCGGGCCGTGACAGTTGGTGGGCATGAGGAATAGGGTGGAGAAGGTTGAAAAAGAGTTTTGAAAAATATTTTCCCTCCTTCTAATAGGGAAAATATTTTCCTCCAATTGGAGGAAAATGAGTTGAGGAAAATATTATCCAAAATATTTAAGCCAACCAAACATAGAAAAACTGAAAAATATTTTCCGAAAAATGTTTTCCTTCATACCAAACACAACCTAAGTCTAGATTAAACTTACCCGATATACGAGGCTTAAATAAAACCAAAAAAGCTTAACAATTGAGAATGATTTGTCTCATTGCAAAGGTAAAAAAGGGCAGCCTGCTGCACAAGGCATCACACGTTCATGACGGGTCTGAGAAGGGCTGCACCTTAAGGGGCGTGATGTAGACAGCCTAACCTAATACAAATATTAGTAGCTACTTTCACGGCTCGAACCCGTGACCTATAGATCACACAGAAACCAAAATTCATAAAACATGAGCCATGTATAATGTTTTATTCAATCACCAACAATAATGACATCCAACACTTATAAGTCCGTCAAAATACATTACATTACTTGAAAGAGCAGAAATTATAATTATAAAGATGCATAAAGGCCAATAAAAAGAGGATTACATTTGCTTGTTCTTCTCGTTGAAATATTCAACAGTAGCTTTCAAGATGGCAAAAACGGCTGGGATATTGCCAATAGTAAGATGAATATTTTCAGCATCTTTAGTCTCAAAACCAATGGTAATTTTCACAATGCATGAATTCTCATCCTTGTTTACAACTTCAAACTTAAATCCATAGAAACTGAATCCTAGATCAAGATATCCACCTTCAACCATCTCGATTACCTTCACTCGTTTTTCATCGTCTATTGAGACGAATTTTTCTTTATATGGTGCATTACCAGGAAAACCTAATATATTTGGTCCAAACAAAATAGAAAATCGTCAATAAAGTTAAATAATTTACCAAATTATCACGTAAAAAATAAGAACCAGAAGGAAAATAATGTAATGTGTGTTAACCCACAAAGAATCCTCATAATGCACCATACGCGATGTGAATCTGGATTAATATGTGTATAAATATAAGAATTTATAACTCTGCACCTCAATTATTGTTAAGTGATAAATATGTGTGTATAAGAGACGAGTCTTGTACTCATTGATTTACATCAAAAACAACGGATAATTTTTTCCGGACTTCCACCTCCATTCCAAAAAAAAAAAAGGTACAACAAGAAAATAAAAATCAAGAATAATCAATGGAATGAAAATATTTTTAATAGGATTTTGAAGTAAAATGACTTACTAACTTGCAGGACTGAACCAATGCCACCATTGCCTTCAATAAACTCAATCTTTTCAACAATGTGTTTTTCAACAAGAAATTTGACAAATTGAATAGTGGAATAGAGATTCCACACTTCACTTGCTGATGCATTTATTTCTGCTTGCTCTGAAAATTTTCCCAACATTTTCTGTTTTTGATTTTTGATGACTACTAGTCAACAAACAGTGAATATATAATTGGTCACAAAACACACATGTATATATACATATATATATAGCCGTAGTTAATTAATATCATAATCAGCCGGCCTTCTTATTAAAACTTGGTTAGTGCAACTTTCCTTGGATGCCAGGGCATTTGTACAAAATTTAAAGAATGAATTAAAAGGAACCATTAATGCAAAACTTCTAGGATTAAAGATTGAGTTTGGTACGAAGTCATTTTTTATGAAAAAAATATCTTTCTAAAGAATATTTTCTAGTGTTTGTTTGGTGAATGAAAAATATTTTATAAATATATTAAAAACTAATAATATTATTAGTAAAGTGGAGAGTTTTAATATTCTTAGAAAAAAAGGGTTGCATTTATTTTTTAACTTTGCGAATGGTCTAAATTTTTCCTTTAGCTATAATTAGTCCATACAATAGTTATTGAAATCATTATTGTGAACAAATATACAAGTAAATTTCACAAATGGTCATATAATTATGACGTTTTTCCGCCAAATCATATAACTATGTTTATTGTTATATGACTATTTGTGAAATTTACTTTTTTCAAGTTATTTACATGGTTACGTGATGAACAATTTTATCTGGTAGTCGAAAAAGTGTATAAAACTTATATAATTTTTGTATATAATATTAAGAATGTATATATATATACAAAAAATATACAAATTTTATACATTTTTTCGGCTATTATTTTTGCAACGACAATGTCATTTTTCCGTCTATTTTTAGCGGCCCATTAATACATATTAAGTCCGAACTTATGCGCATCACAATTTTGTTCTCATATTCCAGCAGCAGCCAAGATGGAATTCAAGAGCCCTCTTGCATTAATACTTAATTTCCTCTAGTTGATCGCTCGGATGGTCACTCAACTTTGGGTAATTGATTGTTGACCCTAAAAACGGATACCAATTGAATTTATATGTGGTTTTAAGGACACCTGATTTTATTTGGCACAAACTGAGAAAATACGTAAATTGATATTGACTGTAACTAGAAATAAAAGCAAATAAAAGCAAACCGAAGAGAATGCATAACTTTGGCCTTCGAGCTAGGTCGCCCTCGAACCAAACGAATCTTCCACTGGAAAATATGAACAAAGTAACAAAGTATTGAGAGCTTGAGAGAAAGGTAGTATATTGCTTTGTATTGCATACCAAAAAAGTGTCTTCTACAAATGATCATTTCCCCTTTATATAGTAGGGGAGTCCTACCCTTGATACAATTCTAAATACAACGAGAAATCCCATGATTAGCTAATTAACCGGCCTCTTCTTGATACGTGCCGAGATTTTCGCCGTAATCCTTGTCCGATTGTGGATATTTCGCTTTCCGTTATTTGGCTCGGTAAGCTTCGATCTCCATCCTGCCTGGTTTCGATCTTGGCCGACCTCGATCTCGATCGATCTTTGGGTCACGAGTTCGGCAATCTATCTTTACACCACAATCCAATATAACATGGGGTCGAACCTTGGCCTGCCACGTTCCAGGGCAAGCCCAATTTTGTCCGTATACAGATAGTCCCCTTCTCTCCGAGAAACGATATGAACTTTTCCAATCCCATCTTGATGGGTCATCATGTAAGTGACGAACCCGACCATGACATCAGCAACAAGTTGATACTGAAACGTCCCGTCGGTTCGAGTGTCGAGGCATTAAATTCCTGTCAGTTGTTGTCGGTCACTACCGGTTCCGAACCGTCACCATCTATCTATAAAAACCCTAGCCTTTCCTCATTCAAACTTTTGCGCTCAAAGTCCTCCCTACCTTTGCTTTTTCTTCAACAAATCTCTCTGCTTTACAATCTTCACACCCAAATTCCTTGAACCTTAATCAAATCGCGTATCATCTCAATCCTCTTTTCCCTTGTTCATCAATGGCTAAAACTTCCAAGACCGTGCCGCAAAAGGAAGGCGCTTCTTCATCACGACCCGTCGGCGATGAGGCTTCGGCTATACCCCACCCCGAGGAATTCGTTCCGCCAGGGTGCCCAACCAACGCTGACTTTAAGCTTGAAAAGACTCTCGTTGTGCCGGGCCAATGTGAACCGGTCTCGAGGTATATATGCACCATTACCAAAGACATCCTCAAAAGGGTAAAAGAGGAGTGTAACTTGGTGAACAGGGATGTAGTAGTTCCTACTCCTGAGGAATCGATCACCACTCACGTGGAGGGGTATCTAAGTGTTTACACTTACCCCTTTACGATGGTTCCGTTAGACCCCATCGTCGTCGCCTTTTGCAAGAGGTACGATGTTACCCTCGGCCAAATCCACCCTTCATTCTTGAGAACAGTCATTTTCCTTCGTTTCTTCACAAGCAAAATCGAGGGATGTCCCTTTACCCTCAATCACCTCATGCGCCTTTACAGTCCTCGACTATCGAGGGGGGATGATTAAGCTTGTACGCGGGGCCAATAGAGCCCCATTCTCCAGTATAGATGAGTCTCGGGATCGAGATAGGATGGGCCGATTTTTTTGAATAAAGACTTCGGGCCTGATCCCTACTGAGTATATGACGTTCCCTGAGAAGTGGAACATGAAACGTATGTACACTTCACCTTGAATGTTTAATCTGATGTTTTACTTCCTATTTCCTTTGCTCTCATATATGTTTTGGTGTTGCAGCTGTGGATGCTGGAACCAATTCCGGAACATAAGCATTGGGTCGAAAGCCTAGTGTCACAGAGACCCTACTCCGAACGTGCCTGGATGGAGTTGTCTAAGGGCCAATGGGAGGCCCGCAATCATGGTAAGCTTCTTTCTATGAACAGTTATCATTCAGGCCACTTTCTCGAGCTTACTCGTCTTTTTTCCTTTGTAGGCCTTTGGAAGGATATGGAAATGAGACCCCCATATAAAGAAGAAATCCTTTCCCAACCACCTGCCCGAAGCAGGCCAAAGAGAAGAAGAGAAAAGGGGCTCTGAGTTCCCCGAACTCAGAGAAGCAAAAACCAAAGAAAAAGCAAGCCCGTAAATCCAAAAGGGGCACTATCGCTCTGTCTTTGGACTCATTCTGTCAGCTAAGGGACAAGCATGAAGATAAAGAAGAAGAGAAATCAAATCTAGTAGCCCGTCTGCGGGCTGGCACTTTGATACAAAAGCCCTCCGTACCGGAGGAGGTCGATGAGGGAACCTCGGTCAAAGTTCCTGAATTGGAAGGACTTGAGGCTACTCCGTCTCAAGCTGAGACAGTTGAGGGAGAAACCGGAGGCGAGGATTCCCGGGTAGCTGAAGATGTCCCGAGGAATGATCTCGGAGTGATTGATATTTCTGAATCCCCTAAATTTTTGGACGCCTTGATTCGTGAGGCCACTATGTTAGAAAGTCGCTCTTGCGAGGGTCCTCAGCGGGCAGTTGATATCCATGGCTTCTTGGATAGGGTAGAGTTTGCCGCTTTAGGAGATGTCACTGGACTTGGTGATTTACCGGTGCCAAAGAAGGCACCGTCTTCGGGCTCTACTGGGTCTTCATCGAACCCAACACTGGTGGACCGATTCCCGACCCCAAGTGTTAACCCTGATCGTAGGCACAACATAGTGCTCTCTGTCCCAGAGGATGCCCAGGTCTTCTCTCCCCACGTGGGGAATGCTAGCTACCTCAGATGCTTGGTGACCGAGGAAGACCAAGCTGTGATGAATGCGGTGGGAGTCGCTTGCCTGTTCAACAAGGCCCAACATGCTCTAAATCAGGTAACTTCGAGGGTCATTCTATTACCCTTCTAAACTTGGAGTTGTAGGTAATTCTGACAATTTCTTCCTTGCTTGTAGGCTTCGGTGTTGCATCACGAGGCATTTCTTCGAATCCGTGAGGAGTGCGAGGCCAAGGTTCGGGACCTCACTGAGAAGAATGATACCTACAAGCTTCTCAGTGATAAGCTTCAAGCAGATTTAGTAGCTCAGGATGAGCATGCTGAGATGGCCGAATAGGTATTTCGAGTGCTTCACGATAGTGAAGATGAGTTGGAGATAACAACTAACGATCTGATTCTGCAGGTTCGAGAGGCTCAAACAGATCAAGGACCTTCAGAGACAAATAGATGACATACGAGCCGAAGCTGAAAAATTCAAGGGGTGTATGGACATCTTAGCTTCAAAAAAGCAGGCCGTCCAAGCAGAGCTGGAGTCCGTCGAGTCTCAGCTTTGGGATGCAAGGGAGAACAGTCCCCGAGTTATCCAGGCTTGCCTAAGACAACAGTCCCCGAGTGGGTATGGCTGTGGCCTTTAAAATTCGAGGGTTGCCTAAAAGGTCTTATGCCCTCGACGCTCAATTGTTCGATCTGTTCGAGTTTATTTTTTGAACGTGAGTCCCCGAGTGTGGGGGTGATTATCCAAACTCTGGTTATGATCAGCCCTTGAGCTTGTTTCCATAATAGATCGAATGTACGAAATTGTAAAGTAGAAACACTAAGACATGAAATAATTGCAAGGAAAAATATTTCTCTTTATTCTTGTGGAAAATGATTACATATGCGTACATATTTTGTGTTAGGGCTCGAGAAATCTATGTGGGCACGGTTCGTTCGACCGTTTGGCCCTTACAAATCTCACCTATCGAGACCCCGCTATTATAAAGTAATTTCCTCGTAATAAAGTTGACATCCAAGGGCAATTCCCCCCAGTATTCGAGGTTGATTGTAGAGGAACCTCGGATACTGTTAGTGTTGTCTTTAACACCGATTCGTGATCGACCTTTGATTCTAAGTTATCACGATCCATTATTGCCTAGTTAAATACCTTACCGAAAAACCCAATTGGGACAAAAAAGGTTCAAGGAAAAAAGAGTGCAACGGTTCAGACCTAAAGGCTTCGTGCCGCTCCTTGTCGATAACCTGCAAGCGTTAGTCAAAAAATAGAAAGAATTGAAATGGGGTCGTACATCAGCAGTAATATCGTTTGAGATGAGTTACGTTTTAATTTTTCGGTGACTGTTCTCCGTCCATCGTTCCGAGCTTATAGGACCCTTTCCCTGTGATCTCGAGAATCTGGTACGGCCCTTCCCAGTTCGGACCCAATTTCCCTTCATTTGGATTTCGGGTGTTTAATGTGACCTTCCTCAGTACCAAGTCCCCGACACTAAAATATCGAAGGTTGGCCCTTCGATTGTAATACCTTTCGATCCGTTGCTTCTGGGAAGCCAATCGAACAAAGGCAGCTTCACGCCGTTCATCTAATAGCTCCAGGCTTGTATTCATGGCCTCGTCATTCGATTCCTTCATTGCATATCGGAATTTGAGGCTCGGATTTCGATTTCGACCAGTGTTAAAGCTTCAGCGTCATAAACCAATGAGAACGAGGTGGCCCTGATACTGGACTTCGAAGTTGTGCGATACGCCCAAAGAACTTCGGGCAGGATCTCTCTCCATTTCCCCTTGGAGTCGGTCAACCTTTTCTTGAGGTTTTGGATTATGGTTTTGTTGGTCAATTCAGCTTGTCCATTCCCACTAGGGTGATAAGGCATTGACAAGATTCTTTTGATCTTGTGGTCTTTGAGAAATTTGGTCACTTTGCTGCCAACAAACTGTTTTCCATTGTCACATGCAATTTCGGATGGTATTCCGAATCGACATATGATGTGGTCCCAAATGAAGTCGATGACTTCCTTCTCCCTGATCTTCTGGTATGGTTGTTCGGGGTTGATACTCAATATCGTACTCGCTGATTTCTACGGCCCATTTGGCCAATCGTCCTGAAAGCTCGGGCTTATGTGAAATATTTCGAAGAGGATAAGTTGTTACAGCTCATATGGGATAACGTTGAAAGTACGAATTTTGTTTCCTAGAAGCGCTTATCAAAGCGAGTGCTAGTTTTTCTAGATAGGGATACCTAGTTTCGGCCTCATCAAGGGTCCGACTAATATAATAGATAGGGATTTGTGTACCTTGTTCTTCTCGGACTAGGACTCCACTTACCGTTATCTCCTATACTGCCAGATACAAGTAAAGCTGTTCGTCTGCCCTTGGCGTGTGAAGCAGCGGCGGGCTCGACAAATACCGTTAAGCTCCTCCAAGGCCTGTTGGCATTCCGGAGTCCATGTGAAGTTCTTCTTCTTCTTCAGCAACTAAAAGAATCGATGGCTATTATCGGAGGACCTCGAGATGAATCACCCCAGGGCGGCTATGCCCCCTGTTAACCTCTGCATGACCTTTACGTTGTCTGCTACCGTGATGTCCTCGATAGCTTTGACTTTGTCGAGGTTGATCTCGATTCCTCAATTGGATACCATAAAGCCAAGAAATTTGCCAAAGCCGACCTCGAGCGCGCATTTTTCTGGGTTGAGCTTCATGTTGTATTTCTTTAGTATACTGAAAGTTTCCTGCAAATGCTTCAAATGGTCCTCTGCTCGCAGGGACTTATCTAGCATGTCATCAATATAAACTTCCATAGATATCCCTATTTGTTCTTCGAACATTCGGTTTACTAGGCGTTGATAGGTTGCACCAGCATTTTTTAATCGGAATGGCATTACTTTATAGCAGTAGGTACCATAGTTAGTGATGAATGAGGTCTTTTCCTGGTCTTCCGGGTTCATCCGTATTTGGTTGTACCGGGAATAGGCATCGAGAAAATTGAGGATCTCGTGGCCGGCCATGACATCGATCATGAGACCGATATTAGACAAAGGAAAAGATTCCTTGGGCATGCTTTATTTAGGTCTTTGTAATCTACACACATTCTAAGCTTGTTTCCCTTATGAGGGACTACCACTACATTCGCTAACCATTCAGGATATTTTACTTCCCGGATGGACCCTATTTTGAGAAGTTTGGTTACCTCGTCTTTGACGAAAGCGTGTTTGACCTCGGACTAGGGTCTTCTTTTTTTGCTTCACCGAACAGAAATTCGGGTCCAAGCTTAGTTTATGTGTGGGGATTTCCGAAGGGATCCCTGTCATATCGAGATGGGACTAAGCAAAGCAATCCATGTTAGTTTTAAGGAATTGAATAAATTTTCTCCCGAGCTCGGGGGCCAGTCCCGTGCCTAGGTATACCTTTCGTTCGGGCTGATGTTTGGTCAGTATGATTTGTTCCAGCTCTTCGACCGTCAACTTGGTGGCGTCGGAATCATCAGGGACTATGAAGGATCGAGGAACCCCGTAGTCATCATCCTTGTCAGTCCCCTGCTTCTCTGATTGGGTCGAGGCCGGTGTCTGTGGTTGCTATTTGACCTCTTATTTTCCCTTAGAATTTGACCCTTTCGTTGATGAGAGCGCCGATATCGGTATCACTTCGTCGATGGCAGACATTTCCATGGCGGGGGGTTGCTCCCCGTAGATTATTTTGACTCCCTCTGGCGTCGGGAACTTTAGAACTTGGTGAAGGGTCGAGGGCACTACCCTCATGTTGTGAATCCACGGCCTCTCGAACAGGGCATTATACCTCATATCGCCCTCAATCACATGGAACTTCGTTTCTTGGACGATCCCAGCCACGTTCACTGGCAAAGTTATCTCGCCTTTGGTGGTTTCACATGCCATCTTGAAGCTGTTTAGCACTCGGGCCGCGGGCACAACCTGATCCTGTAGGCCGAGCTGTTCTACGACCCTCGATCAAATGATGTTGGCCGAGCTACATGGATCAATTAAAACACGTTTAACATGAGTCTTATTCATAAGTACAGATATTACCGGTGCGTCGTTATGGGGTTGTACGATCCCTTCTGCATCCTCATCATTGAAAGACAAGGTTACTTTTGGTACGTAATCTCGAGTTTTCTTCTCCCTTGTGATCGGCACCTTGGTGCGTTTTAATACTGGTCCTTGAGGAATATCGACCCCTCCAACGATCATGTGAATCACGTGTTGTGGATCTTCTTGCTCATTCTGTCTGTTTGAATCACTATTTTTGAAGTGATTCTTGGCCCAATCGCTTAAGAATTACCGAAGGTGCCCCTCGTTGAACAACCGGGCTACTTCCTCCCTTAGTTGTCTGCAATCTTCTATTCTATGTCCATGGGTTCCATGATACTTGCACATTTGGTTGGGATTTCTTGGGCTGGATCGGTCTACATAGGTCGAGCCCATCTAGTATCTTTGATACGTCCGATGGCTGATACGACGGAGGATGCATTAACGCTGAAGTTATATTCCGATAGTCGCAGTGATTCTTTGGGCCTGGCATCCCTGTCGAAACCACTCTTGCTCATGAGTCCCCGTGAATTTTGACCTCGATCATTTCTCCTCTCATTCCATGTAGAATTTCACCTAGATCCGCTGCCTCTACGGTCTCCATTTACGGTTGATATCGATCTCTATTCGACCTTGGTTCTCGATAAATATCCCTCTTGATTATATCTACGAGTCTGATAGGATAAATGAACCCAGAAGGAGCCCCCAGCTGATTATCCTCGACCCTGATCTTTGACTAATATCGATTGTGCACATCGGCCCAATTGACAGATGGGTATTCGATCAAATTCTGCTTCAACTGATGTGAAGCCACTGAACTTCAAACGTTGAGAACTTGAGTGAAAGCTTGAACAACCTAATCGTTGGTGACCGGTGGCAAATCCATTTATTCCATTTGGAATCGAGATACGAATTCTCGGAGCATCTCGTTGTCCTTCTGCCTCACCTTGAAAAGGTCCGACTTCCTGGTTGCGACCTTAATGGCCCTGGCGTGTGCCTTGATGAAAGAATCTGCAAGCATAGCAAACGAATCAATGGAATTAGAGGATAAATTTTGATACCATATCATAGCACCTTTCGATAGAGTCTCCCCGAATTTCTTCAGCAAGACGGATTCGATCTCGTCATCTTCCAAGTCATTTCCTTTGATAGCACATGTGTAGGAGGTGACGTGTTTGTTTGGATTAGTCGTCCCATTATACTTAGGAATCTCGGGCATAGGGAACTTCTTGGGGATTGGCTTCAGAGCTGCACTCGGGGGGGGGAGGTTCTTGTATAAACTTTTTGGAATCTAGTCCTTTCAATATTGATGGTGCCCCCAGGAGCTGGCCGACCCTGAAATAATAGGTTTCCACCTTCTTGTCGTTTTCCTCGATCTTCTTTTCCCCTGTCTCGATTCGCTTTCTCAGTTCTTTGAGCATATTTATGATAGCAGGGTTGGCCTCTGATTCCTTCTCGTTCGACCTCTTCGAAGTCGATTCGACCCTGTGTATGATTTTTTGAGATGGCTCGGCTTCGACCCTGCTCAGTGTGTGGTTCTGATTTTGGATCCGGGCTATTGCTGCCTGTTGAGCCTGCAATATTTCGAAGATCACCCGTAGGCTGATCCCGTATCTTCACCACCACGTGCGCTCTGAGTAGCTGATCGCGCATCCCCGGGGACGCTGCTTTCGGGATCGACGACCAAATTTTCATTGATGGCTACATGTGAACTGACGTCGATTGGATCTACAGTCGGAATTCCATCGAGGCCAGCGGGGGGTACAACGTTTCCTGGTGTAATGTTCTCGTTTTCGCCGTGGTGGCCGAGATCATTTTCAATGTATTGAGGTGCTGACTGAGAGTTTGATATTTTTTAATCCTGTAATCAAAGATACTTCAAAGAACAAGTATAAAATAGTGTGTGTTACGAAAGTTTGTTCGAGGTAACTACTATTATCCTTAGCCCCACGGTGGGTGCCAAACTGTTGACCCTAAAAACAGATAACAATTGAATTTATATGTGGTATTAAGGACACGTGATTTTACTTGGCACAAACTGAGAAAATACGTAAATTGATATTGACTGTAAATAGAAATAAAAACAAACATAAGAGAATGTATAACTTTGGCCGTCGAGCTAGGTCTCCCTCGAACCAAACGAATATTCCGCTGGAAAATATGAACAAAGTAACAGAGTATTGAGAGCTTGAGAGAAAGGTAGTATATTGCTTTGTATTGCATAAACAAAATGTGTCTTTTACAAATGATCAGCTCCCCTTTATATAGTAAGGAAATCCTAACCTTGATACAATTCTAAATACATCAAGAAATCCAATGATTAGCTAATTAACCGGCCTCTTCTTGATACGTGCGGAGATTTCCACCGTAATCCTCGTCTGATTGTGGATATTTCGGCTTTCCATTATTTTTCTCGGTAAGCTTCCCTCGATCATGCTCGATCTCCATCCTGCCTAGTTTTGATCTTGGCCGACCTCGATCTCAATCGATCTTTGGGTCACGAGCTCGGCAATTTAGTTTTACACCACGACCCGATATAACATGGGGTCGAACCTTGGCCTGCCACGTTCCAGGGCAAGCCCGATTTTGATCGTATACATTGATCATTATAGTTATATAATTATTTTTTTTCTTCCAAAAATTACTTAGCTTTGGGTAATTGGCCATCAAAGTCGGATAATTTTCTTTTGTCTTTCAAAGATCACTAAGTTTACATAGTTCACTTGAGAGATCACTCAAGTTTACCTAGTTAAACTAATTTTTTTTGTTAAACTACGTATTTCTAACTTGAACTATTTCAAAATTCAAATCACCCGTTTACCAGATACTTGAATTGTTCTACATAGATGGGTCGACTTTAACATCTTTTCTGCTCTTTATGCAATTGTAGTTGTCGAAAGTTTTTTTACTTTTGGATAATAATTTATATCATTAAATTTTTCAGTTCCCATCTCAAAAATTATGTTACATTAAATTTACAACAAACAAATCTTGCAAATATTTGAAAAGTAAATTTGCAAATCCTTTGAAAAATATTTGAGAATTTTTTTACCACTCCTAGATCTTAGAAAAAGTGTTGTTAAAGTTTAAAAAAAAAAATAATGAATTGTATCATCAGATTTTCACGATAAGTGATTGGAGACAAGTGTTTCAACAAAAGTAGAAGTTGGAGAAAAGTGCTCCAAGACAACAACACAAACAAGTCAAACGTATACAACTTTGAATTACGGGAGAATGTTGGAAAACTAATTCAAAATTGTAGTAGGAAACCTAAATTAATTAGGATTTTAGATTGCTAGTATATTTATTTCATGTCTAAATAGAATTTATAGTTAGAATTATGTAGGAATAAGTTTTCATATTTCTAGTTGAAATAGGTTTCGTACTATTATAAATAGGGGTATTACTGGCTTATTTTCTATCGTGGAGAGGTAGCTACAATGTAGTGAGATTCGAGTTATGAAAAAAAAAACTCCTACCATGTTCTCTCCCTAGTTTGATAAATCTCTTCTATATAGCCTTTGTTGAACTTTTTTGTGCCTAAATTCTTTTTCGGGTTATTTCAATCCTTCAAATTGGTATCAGAGCTTATGTGAGATCCTTTTAGAGTCTGTATGAGATCCAACAAAAAAAAATATGGATACTCTATTATCTAATTATCTCGTTTTGTATTTGATGGAAAACATAATTTTAAATTTTGGTATCAATAGATGAAGAACTTTTTTAAGACTATTGGATTATGGTCCACCATTAATGGAGGATTTGAGGGCAACTCCCAGAAGGCACAACGTTAACAGGTGATGCAGCTATTCAATTGGAGAAGAAGAGATATTTAGATTATAAGTCACGCTACTATCTCGCCATTTAGGTTGAATTGCATGTATCTAAAAAATATTTGCATGCAAAGTCATCAAAGGGGGCTTGGACAATATTAGTAAAGTCGTATCGAAAAGTTGCTGACATAAAAAACGAGAAACTGCAAGAGTTTAGGAGTCGATTTGAGTTGGCTCGTATGAGACCAACAGAGTCTATCAAAGAATATTTTACAAGAATTGAAGAACTAGTCAATGGTCTAAGGACCAATGGAGAAGTATTCGAAGAAGAGAAAATTATTGAAAAAATATTGCAGTCTCTAAATTTAAAGTTTAACAATAAGAAAGTTATTCTTGAGGCTACCAAAGATCTTAGCACCCTCAGACTTGATGATTTAGAAGGTGAATTGGTGACATATGAGAGATCATTTAATCAACAGAAATATGAGACATTGGAGGAGGCATCACAAGAAAAGGATGATCACTAAAAGAAAAAGAAGACACATCAAAAATAACGAAAATAGATCAAGAAGGTCAAAATTCAGAAACAGAGGAGAAAAGAAGAGAAGATACATGTAATTTTTATAGAGATTCTGTTGAATGCGAAGGGAAGTCAAATAACATTCAAATTAATAAGCCAAAAATTTCTCCGGTTGTTAAAATGGAAGATTTGACTGCAAGGGATGTTTGTCCAAAAGAGGTTGGTGTGTCACCGTAAAAATTATTTAATGGTATTGAAGATGGACCTAGTAATGAAAGAAGCAAGAGAATTCATCAAGTGAAAGTTTCTAATGATCTACCCAAGATTGAGACAGAAATAGCTTGGGATCCAGAACCACAACAACGCATGACTATAGATATTGAAGATGCAATCAATTTTGTGCCATTGTTCGAGATTGTATGTTTCAAGGAGCATGACAAAATATTTATTGGTGGCATTACTCTACAAGATATAGAATGACAAATTGGAGTTGAATGGGTGTACAAACCAACCACAAAGCAATTAGAGAAGTAGATGATTTCAAAGTAAAGAAAAAATATGTTGACGACATTTTGAAGGGATTTACCATGGTTAATGTCACGACCCAAAATCCACTAAGGGTCGTGGTGGCGCCGGACACCACCGTCAGGCCAGCCAACTCAAATACTTAATTAAATCTCCTTTTAACACTTTTGAAAAATATTTCTTTTATACGTTTTAAACAAGACTCAGTGTATTTTTCCGAATAAATAAATAAAATATTTAAACAACTTTTAAGATTTCCAAATAATCCAAATACATCCCCAGAATCCGGTGTCACAAGTACATGAGCAACTACTGATAAGAGAAATAAACTACAACATCCGTCCGGAATACAGTGGACGGAAAGTAAATACAGTACACTGGAAGGGACTACCCTAGCTGCGGTCGCCTCGAATGATGCAGCTCACCTGGTCCCAGAAACGTCCGTGCTGCTATGCCCCGTAGGCTGCTAGAGGTATATATACCTGTGCAACAAAAATGCACAGAAATGTAGTATGAGTACGTAATTAACGTGTACTGAGTGAGTGTCCCGCCTAATCCCGAAGGGGTAGAGACGAGATGGTCAACTTGACACTCTCTAATAGTCCAATGATTATTTATCCTTAATATACATATTAAACAGTGAATTTATTTTATAAACATGATTTTAATCCAGATAGAGGAAACAAGTAAACACGTAATTCTTTCATAGGAAAATTTCCAGAGTTTCTCTTTAAATATAATCCAAATATTTTTAAGCCACAAAAGGGCAATAATAACTTAATTAAGTTCAGGCAGCAATACAAGCATGCGCAGATCATACCGAGGCGACGGCCCGATCCAACAGAAATAAATGTGCACTTGCCGAGGGTCGACGGCGCGCCTATAGATGCATCTATTAATCTGCCGAGGCGTTCGGCCCGTTCCAAAATAAACACACACACAGTCAGACAATCAGTCAAGAAGTCAACATGGAGCAATTATCCAAGAAAGGCCAATTCTCTTTAATAATTTGATTAAACGAAGCTTAAGTCTTTTTAGAAATTCATTTATTAATTTAATATGATCTAAGCAATTCAAACCATCAATGGGTTCACAATTAATTCAAATATAACATGCTTTTGGGTCCTAGACTACCCGGACAATAGCATAATAGTAGCTACGCACGGACTCTCGTCACCTCGTGCGTACGTAGCCCCCACAAATAGGAGCACTTAACCAGTTTAGCTCACCTATGGGGTAAATTCCCCCTCACAAGATTAGAAAGGAGACTCACCTCGCTCCGAAGACTCGTAACCGGCATTCAACATTCTTCCGAAGGCTTGAACCGACGCACAATGCACCAAAACTAGCCAATTAACAACAAACTAATGAGAACATGCTCAAATACTTGTTAGAAATTCAAATTATACAGATTCCCAACTCCGCTTAGTGAAATGACCAAAATGCCCTCGGGCCTAGGTGCCCGAAATCTAAAATTTCTCGAAGACAAAGTTACCCATGACCTCAGGAACTCAAATATATATTTTTTATCCTAATTCCATACTCAAAATCGTGGCTAAATTCCAAGAATATCATTTTCTAGGTTTCCACCAAAAACCTCCATCTTTACACTAATTTTCATGCTTAAATCCATACATAATTGATGTATTTAACTCAAAAGTGATGGGGATAACTTACCTTTATATAGATGACGAAGTTCCACTCTTTGGAGCTCCCCAAATCGCCCCAAGCCATGAACCAAATGAGAGAAATGACTCCATTCAAGATTTAAAACAACCTTACTGCCTCTAGGTGTTCCGCTTCTGCGGTGCAATTTCCGCTTTTGCGGATGTCGTTTCTCCGACTATTTAACCGCTTATGCGGTTTTGGGCATGAGGGAACTGGCCGCTTCTGCGGTCTGGGGGCCGCTTAAGCGGAACCGCTTCTGCGGTCCCTGGGCCGCTTCTGTGGTTTTCCTTGGACCTGGCCCCTTCCGCTTCTGCGAGCTTTTGACCGCATCTGTGGTCCCGCTTCTGTGGTCCAAGAATCGCAGATGCGGTTATGACAGAAGCAGCAAAACTCAAGCCTTCCCAAATTCCACTTTCGATCCGTTAACCACCCGGAATCCACCCGAGGCCCCCGGGACCTCAACCAATCATACCAACCAGTCCCAAAACACATTACGGACTTGCTCGAGGCCTCAAATCATAATAAACAATGCTAAAAACCATGAATTACACTCCGATTCAAGCTTTATGAACTTTGAACTTTCCAACTTCTATTTCCGATGTTTAAACCTATCAAATCACGTCCGATTGACTTCAAATTTGCACACAAGTCATATCTGACATTACAGACCTACTCCAACTTTCGGAATTGGATTCCGACCCCGATATCAAAAAGTCAACCTCCGGTCAAACTTCCCAAAAACCTTCAAATTTCTATCTTTAGCCAAATGGCTTCAAAATGACCTACGTACCTCCGAATTCACTTCCGATCACGCCCCCAACTCCAGAATCGCCATACGAAACTACTCCCAGTCTCGGAATTCCAAACGGATATCGAAAATTCTAAAATGCACTTCAAACCAAACTTATGAAATTCCTTCTAAAATGCTAACTTCCACAATAGGCGCCAAAACGCTCCCGGGTTATCCAAAACCCGAACCGGGCATACGCCCAAGTCCAAAATCATCATACGAACCTGCTGGAACCTTCAGATCCTGATTCCGAGGTCGTTTACTCAAAATTCCAATCTTAGTTCATTCTCCCAACTTTAAGCTTCCAAAGTAAGAATTCTCTTCCCAAATCAACTCTGGACTTCCCGAAATTCAATTCCGACCACGCATACTAGTCATAATACCTTAAATGAAGCTGTTCATGGCCTCCGACTGTTGAACGGAGCGCTAGTACTCAAAACGACCGGTCGGGTCGTTACATTCTCTCCCACTTAAACATACGTTCGTCCTCGAACGTGCTGAGAACTATACTGAAGTAGTCTGAAATTGATGTTTAACTTCTCATGCACCTCCCCGTGCTACCACAACTTAGCTGAGCACATTGGCTCGATAAATTCTGAAGATATTCCCTTTTATTTTCAAGCAAATAAGCCTTAGAGCCCGATTCCAACATCCGGAATCTTATGCCAGGCCTGTTTCCAACATACGATCACCATATTAATCACCACACGCTGTACTCACACACGATTGCATAACTTTGCCTGATTCACACTTTCCATCCTTTTACTCACCGGATCACGATAACATTTTCTGTTCAACTTAGTTGAAATTCCACGAATCTGATGCTCCCATTGCACCCCATAACATATACAGGTCTTACTCTAACTCTTACAATGCCGCCACAACGGAAGAGATGTGCAGAAAATCATAATCAACTGCCGAGTCAACCAATCATTGAGTCTATACTTCTGACAAGAAACATTACCTCATTCCATACCAAATAATGATCTTTGCTGCTTAATATATTTCACATAATCAGGTTGCACTGATCCTAAATCCAACAATCTCGTCTCACCCAGTACGAACTGCTCAGGCAATAAGCCACCCCGGACATAATCAAAAGTCGCATATGATGCCACAATGTGCCAATAGGCTACCAATTTGAATGCGATACCAAAGAAAAACGAACTCCGGAAGGAATTACCTAACTCCCGCACTAATACGGACTTTCCCTAGAAATAGGAAACGAGACGCACAGAAATAGCATATAGAAAAACTATACTCAACATCACACTGTTGCGGCGTGCAACCCGATCCAAACATAGATCTCATATAAGGAGATTACACATCGAGCTAAATTTGCTCATTATAACAACATACCAAATATCGGTCATAAGAACGCTAAGTGCATAATACCATCCCTGAGGGAACATATAGCGTCATAAGCTACAAAACTCAAGCACCACTAGGGTGCGATATACAAACTGAATCTCAAGGGCCGTCTTGCTCATAATACATCATTTCTGCACGGACCCTCAACATATAAGCAATTTCTAAAGCCGTCTCACAACTCGCACGGCGCAACGCATCACTTCATGAAATATATCTGCTAACGAAATAACACCCTGACTACTCCATAAGGAGCGCATTACTGAATGAACACAACTGGCCTGACATAGAGCCCAAATTTACATTTACACCCATCCACCGACCTCAAGTCGATCCTGATCGTATCAAACTAAGTCAATAACCTTTCAAAGGTCCATACTAATTTCCCTCTTCTCATAAAACACAAGGACAACCATCATAACCGGAGCAAACCTCCACAGTCCATAACCCAATAAACAAAGTGCCCTCCAAGCATAAATTCTCAAATTAATGATATTACCACAATCCTCATACTTGCTCTAAATCTTAAATCAGTCAAGTGACTACGTGACACATTTATGAAACCTGTGGGACACTCCCCAACAATCTACCATAACAATTTACTTGGTCTTACCTCCAACCCACCGACCGCACTAACGCTGAAAGCGATCAAGAATCATTAACCATGATACAAGCCCCCTTTATCAGGCACCAATCTCAGGGGACGCTGAAGACAATGCCAACTTACCTTAAACGTCGAAGCTCCTTTCCTGCTCATCCGAGCCCGTGACATCCTTACCAGCACCAAGTTGCAACCTTGATCCTCACTTTGAATTCCCATGCTACTCACTGCACCAATGTTCCAACATACGATAGAACACGATTTTTAACATTAACATTTTAACACTTCATCATATAAGAACTTTTCACTTAACTCACTTCAGGAGAAACATAGCAACGCACGGGCGAATACTCATAATCGTAGAATATGCAACCATCCAAGTAGTGGTCTAAGCCACCATAGCCCCTTCCGGAATCTGCTTCCACACAACAGGCCATAACAATAGAAGGCCTCTGAATAACATCAATTGCGGCGGCTGACAAGCCTGATACGTACCATCACAAATCACTTACATAACTCGATCACGCTGCAGAAACTGACTGCCAACACCCATATGCCAAATTCAACTATGGCCAATCAACTACCTTCTTCCAATTTATCCTTGATTGCCTTAAAGGTATCACTGATTTCTTCCAGCACATAACATACTCCCTCTGCACTCATCCCGAGCGACCTCGAATCACGAGACCATGCTGTCTCAAATCCCATGAACTGACTCATATCTCTCAAATGCCATACCGCAAGCCCAAAACATCACAAAACGTCCTGAGTCTCCATTCGTAAGTTGCTGCATAAGCTTGATTCTCAACTGCGCCTATAGGCTCGAAATCATTAAGTATTACACTTCATCTTTTGAATTTTCACTAGGACCGCTGCTGTGAGCCACCCGCTCTGACTTGGCCCGAATATAATCAACACCATAAATCTTATAACACATGAATGCCCTCTTGACGAGGCACCCGGTGGAATCACTTCCTTGAAACCTGCATTTATACAAGGCATAAATCCTGAATCCTTTCCCAAGTCTGAACATGGGCCAATAAGGCCAGTCATAACATGCCTTTCAACAATTCACTAGCTCGAATTACTACT
>NW_017672123.1:126171-127206 GCF_001879085.1 Nicotiana attenuata | reverse complement strand
ATTTCTTTTATACGTTTTAAACAAGACTCAGTGTATTCTTCCGAATAAATAAATAAAATATTTAAACAACTTTTAAGATTTCCAAATAATCCAAATACATCCCCAGAACCCGGTGTCACAAGTACATGAGCAACTACTGATAAGAGAAATAAACTACAACATCCGTCCGGAATACAGTGGACGGAAAGTAAATACAGTACACTGGAAGGGACTACCCTAGCTACGGTCGCCTCGAATGATGCAGCTCACCTGGTCCCAGAAACGTCCGTGCTGCTACGCCCCGTAGGCTTCTAGAGGTATATATACCTGTGCAACAAAAATGCACAGAAATGTAGTATGAGTACGTAATCAACGTGTACTGAGTGAGTGTCCCGCCTAATCCCGAAGGGGTAGAGACGAGATGGTCAACTTGACACTCTCTAATAGTCCAATGATTATTTATCCTTAATATACATATTAAATAGTGGATTTATTTTATAAACATGATTTTAATCCAGATAGAGGAAACAAGTAAACACGTAATTCTTTCATAGGAAAATTTCCAGAGTTTCTCTTTAAATATAATCCAAATATTTTTAAGCCACAAAAGGGCAATAATAACTTAATTTAGTTCAGGCAGCAACACAAGCATGTGCAGATCATACCGAGGCGACGGCCCGATCCAACAGAAATAAATGTGCACTTGCCGAGGGTCGACGACGCGCCTATAGATGCATCTATTAATCTACCGAGGCGTTCGGCCCGTTCCAAAATAAACACACACACAGTCAGACAATCAGTCAAGAAGTCAACATGGAGCAATTATCCAAGAAAGGCCAATTCTCTTTAATAATTTGAGAAAACGAAGCTTAAGTCTTTTTAGAAATCCATTTATTAATTTAATGTGATCTAAGCAATTCAAACCATCAATGGGTTCACAATTAATTCAAATATAACATGCTTTTGGGTCCTAGACTACCCGGACAATAGCATAATAGTAGCTACGCACGGACTCTCGTCACCTCGTGCGTACGTAGCCCCCACAAATAGGAGCAC